>NC_134354.1:100585991-100665991 GCF_048569485.1 Anomaloglossus baeobatrachus | reverse complement strand
TGAATGGGCTCTCACATACAAATCTGCGTCGCTGATAAGTCCCTCTGCGGTCTACAGCGATTGGCTCTACCTGGTTACTGGAAGCAGTATCACTCGCGCGGAGTGATACTAGTACCCGATCTGTTTGTGAGAGCCGCGGTTCAATGCAGATGGAAAAGTGGGGGACCCGACAGTGACGCAGACTTCTGTATGAGAGGCCATCCGCTATCTGCACTTGCCAACTGTAATTGTTTGGGGTCTGGTGAGTGCAATGTTTTTTAGGGGGGTGTCTGCTTTCTTTTGGGCGGTCTTCTTTCTTTTTGGGAGGGGGGGTCTTTTTTCTTTTGGGGGGTATTTTGCGGGGGTCTTCTTTCTTTTGGGGTTCTTTCTTTGGGGGGGGGGGGTCTTTCTTTCATGAAAAGTCCTACTGTATTCTTGAACAGTTTTAGCTGCTTGGACACTTCCTTATGGAACCTGGAGTAGGTCCTACTTTTTAAGCATACTTGAAAAAGCGCCAATAATCCCACTAGGGCTTAATTTCAGGGTAGGTCATATTTTTGGGGAAACTGGGTATTATGGAGCTAAATGGATAGGGTATGAGAAAAATTACCGTACTTTGCCTTTGGAGCACCCTTCTAACATGCAATTCATGAGCTTTTTCAACAGTTTACATGACACATAGGCTATAATGGCATCTGTTTAACATGTGTTTGACCGATGCCGTGTCATTTGTATATTGGATTCACATGAAGTCATGTTCAGTCAACAGACATGCAAAGCAGATCATCCCTTCCCTTGGGTAGATGCTCGGCTTGTGACCTCCCGATGACGTCTGGGTTGCATTGGTTCCCAGGACCCTTTGTGTACATTGTTGGAAGGTTTAAGTCCGGGAACAACAAAATCAACCCAAGAAGGTTCTAATTATTTCTAGAATATTTTGTTATAGACTTCCTGGTGTATTTTGCTGTCGCCAGCTGTAATCCTCACTCCTCCTCAAATTCCATCTTGAATCTGAAAGCGTTAGTGATGGACATATTTTCTGGATCATACGTCGCTCTGGCTGCGCTGTATCGCCTGGCCTTTTACCCTCAGCCGTTTTCCTAAGGAACATTGAATTACTGTGAATAACAAGATTGTGCGGGGACCGAGAGGGAAGAAATTGCCTTGAACTAAGCCTCAAATGGACTTGGCATTGTATGGGAGCGCTGCAAGTAGCGTTCAGCATAATGGCTTTCCTAATTCAGAGCATGCTGCTTATTAATTGTATTGCATGGGAATCGACAAAGCACTGGCAGTCATTTTTGATCTGTTTTTAGGTATCTTCTTACAAACATTGGTCATGGCCTACGAGCTGGAACTTCTCTCGCAATTCCCAAGTAAAGGAGATTGGCTTGCCAAAATGTTTTTTCACCCCTTACATGCCGTTATGGAGTAAATGACAGGCCTTTCCCTGTACACATATGCATGGAGAGACCTGTCGCTCAAGGGCAGTGGGTGGGGAGAAGCCGCCAGGACCCCGCCTGTTGGCCTAGTCTCCCGTGTGGCTCTGTCCCCAGCAACTATCAAACGTTTTTTTTCTGAATCACTTACTGCCTGTGGATCAGTGTAGCATGTATCAGCTATTAGGTTCTCTTTAAAGGTGTCCAAAAACGTGCATCTCTGTGGTCACCACAAAAATGCAGCGTGTGCACATAGCCTTAGTATATGTGGCAGGATAGTCCATCAAGCAGTGTGGTGGGGTCTATTAACACTAGTGCCATGGCTTCTATAAATAATGGAGCCTTGACTGCTGGGATGGGTTGCTTGTTTGATGTCTTTAAACACATGCTAATTTTCTGCATGGATTCTTTTAATGGACGGTGTGGTGGATATACTGGGGGCAAGGCTATGGGAATAGCCTGCAAAAGTACTATAAAAACATCTGCTAATGTAAAGGGAACCTTAAAGGGAATATATCAGCAAATAAGCACCCCCCCCCCCAACCGCAACAGCTGTTTGTATGTGCATGTAGCCCTTTCGTAGACCGGTCCAGCAATATCCTTACGTGGTCAGTCGGTTACTGAGATATCAGCATTTGAATTGATTGGCAATTATTGCTGAGGTTCTGTTGTAGATCTGAAGCCTCTGTCACTCCAGCTCTATTCTCTGGTCAATGCTGCCGCGGCAGATCAGACTGGCTATGTGAAGGGATTGCTGGATTCCCTTTAAAGTGTTAGTCCAAAAGTAGTGTACGGTAAGTACTCCCCTATTCCGAAAATGGGGAATAACTTCCTGTTCGCTGGGGTCTGACCACTTGGATCCCATTGATCCTGAGAATAGGGTTTTGGAAACCAGGGACCAGGCTTTACAGAGGGGTTTATGCTCGACCTCTACTTTCATTCACCTTGAGAAAAACAAGTACAGATCTCTGCCATTTCTGGCAAGTCCCATAGATGGTGGATTTCGAGCATGTGCTCCTTTTCTTCATTAAAGATGGGACTCTACAGAGCCATATTCTTAGGATCGCTGGGGGACACTGTGCTTGGACCCCCAGAGTTCCTGAAGTTATCCCAAATTTTACGAATTGGGAATAACCACTCCACTGTTGTTGTTGTTGTTGTTGTTGTTGTTGTTGTTGTTGTTGTTGTTTTATTATTATTTTTTTTTTTTTTTACCGCTAGAGTGCTACTTTCAATCTAAGTTCTGAACCCTCTGTCTTATGTTCGCTCTCCGGTGTCTTCATCTGTTATTGCTGCCTCTTTGATCGGTCTTCTGCAGTTTGTGACCTGCTGCCAGCTCCAGTCTTTCATGGAGCGTGCTGAACCTCACTTCTCATTGCTCAATACAAGTCTATGAGAGCCTCATTTTGGCTGTCATACAGTTGTACTGAGAACTCGTAACGTAACCTTCAGGCAGTCAGAAGTTGCAGTCATAAGATGGCGTTGTAGGACCGGAGCAACTCCAATTAATTGGTGAAGACGCTGGAGGGTGAGTATATGACCAGGAGAAGGGACCTTAGGTTAAAAGTAGCACTCCTGTGCTGAAATTTCCCCCCCCCTTCCCCACAACACTGGTGCTTTAAAGGATGCGTGCCAGACAGCAAATCAGTACAGGCCCAATGATGAACATAAACCATTTATGCTAAGATCACTATTAATATATGGGTTCCAAGGTTATCATATCTGGTGGCCGCAGGTCTGTCCCTGATCACGGTAAGGTAAAGCGTCGTTACCTTGGGTGGATTCAATTGAGCAAACATTGGCTGCATACTTGGCTTGATCTTCAGGTGTTATAGAGCGTGTCTGTATACCGTATTTTTCGCTTTATAAGACGCACCCCAAATTTAGACATAAAAAAGTTACAAAAATGAAAATGGGGTCCGTCTTATACTCTGGTGTTGTCTTACCTGAGGGGGGCACCAGTGGTGGTGAAGCGGGGTCACGGGAGGCAGAGGTTGTGCTGGCAGGTGCGGCGGGTCAGTGGCGGCGGCGTCCGTGGTGGCAGGTGCTGCGGGGTCTGTGGTAGCGCAGGTGCGGCGGCGTCCGTGGTGGCAGCAGCAGTGTCGGCGTCCGTGGTGGCAGCAGCAGCGTCGGCGTCCGTGGTGGCAGCAGCAGCGTCGGCGTCCGTGGTGGCGGCAGCAGTGGTGACGTCCGTGGTGGCGGCAGCAACGGCGGCGTCCGTGGTGGCGGCAGCGTCTGCATCCGTGGTGGCTGCAGTGGCGGTGGGTAAGTGGTGCAGCAGGCCGGTGCGGTGAGTGTCCCAGTGTCTGCGGTCCTGGGTCAAATGATGGCGCCTGGAGCGGCGCATGTGCAGATGGAGCTCTCATCCAAGAGCTCCATCTGCGCACGCGCCCGCTCCCGGCGCCATCATTTGAAACTGGGACCGCGGACACACTGTAACAAAGGGTAACCTGCTGCACAGTCGCCCGCACGGACAGAGTAGCAGCCAGGAGGCTGCCCACCCACCCGCACAGAGGCAGCCGGCACCGACAGGCACCTGGCTGCTGCCCGCACAGAGGCACAGGCACCCGACTGCCGCCCACACAGGCAACCGGCTGCCACCCCGCACGCAAGCACAGGCACCCAGCCGTCCGATCGCCGCACAGACAGGACCCCCAGGTAAAGCTATATTCGGATTTTAAGACTCACCCCTCATTTTCCTCCCAAATTTTTGAGAGCAAAAGTGCGTCTTATAATCCGAAAAATACGGCATTTGCTGATCTTAGGAACCACAGATGGTTTTCATGACTGCGCTGCACCTGCAGTGTTGTTCTCAGTATCGCCTGTTTTAGGCTTTAGACCTTTCATTTTAAATGATAATCTCTGCATAGTTTTTTTTTATACTTTGTCCTTAATGTCCTCCTCTTTATATCATACAGAAGAGACAGTGACAATTTGTCAGCGGTGTATAATTAAGATGAGATCAGATCAATAACAGGAAGTGCGAGTTGTGTCCCCGGATCCGTGATTCAGCGTCTGAGACGTAATCGCCTGTGTGCACGGCTTCCACTTACCGGCTAATTGCTGTATCAATAATGATTGTTATTTCTAGGTAAGGTTGGCTATCCCGTGCTGTTAGCCCTACACCCTTCACTGGCTTATGTGACTCACTGTATATATCTTTATATAGTTTGTATATGCTGCAGCTGATTGATGAGCGAGGTTACATAATTGATCTATTCCATCCTATCTGGGTGTATGACAGGCCAATTCATCTTCTTTAAATACATACAGATAAAATCTATCCATCGTTTCAAGGGTGGTTTATAAAAACCTGTGCTTTTATTTTTACTTTTGCGACTAGGCCCAACTGAGAATAGTGCATTCTGCACAAATAACCAAGGTCCCATTTAGACAGGCTGACTGCGGACGTTAAAAGACCACTAATCCGCGACGGTTTAATGACCTGGTTAGATGGGCTAACAGCACCTGCATGTGCGCAGAATGAATGTTGCTACAATCATTCTGTGCACATAAGTAAAACATTGTGTTCTCTGCAGCACATGTGCTGCCGAGAAAAAGATATTTTTCTTTTTTATTTCTATTTTTTTTTTTATTTTATTTCTGTAATTTATTTTTGTTTTGTTTAGCTTGTATTAAAATCTTCTCACCCAACAAATTAGAAATTGTTAATCGTGTGATTGCTGGCCTGTTTCGACAAGCCGATTTTTAATGTGGAACTGAGCGATCGTATCTAAATTGAGCTTTAGGCGATGTTCTTAGTATGTTCTTCGCAGTATAGTAGTATTGTTTCATTAGTCTTGTGGGGGTTTTGTTTTTTTTCCCTTCCTTTTAGGAACCTGCTCAATGGGCCATAAGGCTATGTGCCCACGAGAGCTCGCAGCTGCGGATTTTTCCGTGCAAAAAATGTATCTGGGTTTTCTTGATAAATCCACAGGTTTCAGCAAGTACAGACACTCCCCATGTTCTCCTATGGGACATAGGGAGTGCTGTGTCCATGCTGCGGTATTTGCGGCTGCGGGATATGCTGCGGATGTCCCGCAGCCGCACATAACTGCATGTCAATTATTCCTGTGGAAATATCTGCGGATGTCCCGGCCCTCCACAATGGTAGATAGAGGCCGGGACTCCCGCAGGAAAGTCGCATGAATGTCCGCAGGTTTACCGCAGTTTTCACTGGAATCCCGCAGCAATGGATAGCTGCGGATTCCGGGGATCAGCTGCGGGAAACCTGTAGATATATCCGCGGGTGCGAGCTCCCATAGCCACATAGCCTGGATACCCAACGAGTTTCTGTATGATGACTGTTCTACATCGGCAGTCTGTACTGCTAAATTGAGGTAGATTTATGCTAAAAAGTAAAATTAAAAAAAAAAAAAATATAAAGCCCATTTTTAAAAATGTCGCAATAAAGGCGATTTAAAAAAAAAACAACCCAACACAGCAAATGATGAATCTGGGACAATGTGCTGGTCCTTATTTTGCTGGCTTGTGAGGTCAGTACGGTGCCACCCTAATCAGGGACCCGGGTGCTGCCATGCAGGCGGCGTTGCAGTGCGGACAGATCGCGTCACCTCTTTTGCTTTGACAATATAAGATGTGTTTATTCCCTACGCACATTACTTCACCTCGCTGTAATTGTTACGTAACATAACTAGTTATACTGCTTCGTGCTGCTGAGCGCAGACAAAACATTTGCATGTGCTGTGCAGGCTACAGGCTGCTGTTTTCAGTTACCAGCCACTGATATTAACATGAGACTATGGAAAGCAATGCAGAAATTTGCCCAAAACTGCTAGACATAGTGCACGGATAGGTGTTGCACCATTTTCAATTGATGGCAGCCATACTTCTCTAATCCTATTGTATGGGACTGCCATATTGATGATCTGTGTTACGCCGCGCTTACACCAGCGGTATTTTGACGCAAAAGGGGATCCATCACAAATCCCTTTCAGTTCTATTAATTTCCAATGGAATCGCGGCAAGATGTGGTCACATGCGGTTGAGTGCGTCATACACAACCGCATCTTGCCGCAACTCCATTGGAAATGAATAGAACTGAAACGCATTTGTGACTGATATGGTTTTGCAGCAACATACCGCTGATGTGAGCGCGGCCTAAGGGTATATTCACACATCAGGTTTTTGCTGTGCGGCACAATCCAGCGCTTTTCAGTCGCCGCATCCGGTTTTCCCCCCATAGACTTGCATTAGCGCCGGATTGTGCCGCATGGCCTTGCGTTGCGTCCGTTTTTTGCCGTATGCGGCATATTTAGCCGGTACGGCAGCCGGATAAAACGTTGCATGCTGCGTTTTTTGCTGCGGCGAAAAAAACGCATCGTGCCGGATCTGGCGCAATGCGGCGCCATTTACAATGCAAGCCTATGGACGCCGGATGTGGCGTCCTGCGGCAAAAAAAGACTCATCCGGCCGCCGGATGCGTTTTTTTGAACTGCGCATGCTCAGTATCAAACCGGATCCGGCAAAAAACTGATGGGCCGCATGAAAAAAATGAAAAAACTTATGCAACGCATCCGTTTTTTTTCGCCGCATCTGTTGCATAGGTTTTTGAGCAGGATTCGGCCAGACAGAAAAAAACTGATGTGTGAACTTAGCCTAAGATTTCCCATCAGTCCGTGGTCTGGGTGCAGTGGTAGTCTCACTCTTGAACATCCACTGTTCAGCTGAGCTCCACTGTTCCTTTATTGCTGATCAGGCACAGCGCCACACTTTTGTTAGTGGCCATACCTGGTATTGCAACGGTTTCCTATTCATTTGAATGGGACTTGGCAGCAGGTACAGCAGCTACAAAATTAGAGGTACCTGGTAATCAATGGAGGGGTAAACTTTATGTACCTTTCAACAACTGATGTGGGATGGGGGGGTGCAGGAATCAGACCTCAACCCATCTAATAATGTTGCCCAGTATAAAGAGCCCCTGAAAACCCATGTAATCGTTAAGGCCCTGCTGATACATACTAAGGTATTAACATAGGTTCCCCCAGAAGTTTCTGTGGAGCAGGATTAGCTTTTCCTGACCGCTACATCTGGTTTATTACAGTCTGATATGCTGACGGAGCGTTACTAGTATTTGCACCTCTCCTCTGCATCAATGCTGTATCTATTTAAGGTCTGTCTGCTTTACATGTGCTATTACTATGCTGGAGATATCTTGGGCTCAGTTGCAATGTAACACCGAGAAGGTTGAAAGTCCTTAAAATATATTGGGGTGAATATAGTAAGCAGATTTTAAAAAAAAGTTTCCTTTACTGTATGCGGTAACCGGGCTTTAGTGAGAAAGTGGAGAGATCCTGAGGACTAATGCACAGCAGAGGCTTGTGCTGGAGCCTGTACCGGGTGAAGCAATATCTAACACTTTGTGCACTTAGGAGTCAGGACGCCTTCACATGTCCCTGATATAAGTTGTCACATCTTGTGCGAACGGCTTCATAGGTCAGAAGACTCTGAAGTCAGGCCGGCTCTTCTGATGCGAGAATGGTTTGATTTATAGCAGTGGATGGCACAACTCAAAAATATCTCCCGAATCCGTGCTTTCCTTAACCAAGAATCAGAAAAAACATTAGTACATGCCCTCATCATCTCCCGGCTTGACTACTGCAACCTCCTGCTCTGTTGCCTCCCTTCCAACATTCTTTCACCCCTCTAATCTATCTTAAACTGTGCGGCCCGCTTAATCCACCTCTCCCATCGCTATTCCCTGACCTCGCCACTCTGCCAATCCCTTCACTGGCTTCCCATTGCCCAAAGACTCAAGTTCAAAATATTAACCATTGACCTACAAATCCATCCACAACCTGTCTCCTCCTTACATCTGTGACCTAGTCTCCCGGTACCTACCTGCACGCAACCTCAGATCCTCACAAGATCTCCTTCTCTACTTCTCATCTCCTCTTCCCAGAATCGCGTACAAGATTTTTCCTGTGCCTCCCCCATACTCTGGAACGCTCTACCCCAGACTTTCTCCCACCGTGGAAAGCTTCAAGAGGAACCTGAAGACCCACCTCTTCCAACAAGCCTACAACCTACAATAGCCCTCAGTCCAGTACACCACTGCGCAACCAGCTCTGTCCTCCCCTATTGTACAACACCCATCCCTTGTAGACTGTGAGCCCTCACGGGCAGGGTCCTCTTTCCTCCTATACCAGTCTGTTTTTGTACTGTTTATGATTATTGTACTTGTTCCTATTATGTATATCCTTTTCACTTGTAAAGCGCCATGGAATAAATGGCGCTATAATAAATAGTGTATGTGGCTATAATATGGCTGTGTGCAGAAGCCCTGAGAAAGGCGATGTGCACACCTTGAGTATTTGAAGCAGAAATTTGTGTTGTGCACCAAAAAAAGCGTATATTCAAAACCATTTTTTATTTCACTGCTGGATTTTTTTTTTTTTATCTTCATCTAAGCCCCCTGACCCCTTTTTTATACGCTTCCTTCGACGGCTTCACGTTTTTTTAGTGTTCCTCCAGTCCCGCAGCACCATCTTGTGCTCGATACTTCGGACTGTCCGGAAGTCAGAAGCTATGTCACACACTCCCCAATACAGAACGGGGCTCTCATAGACTTGTATTGATATGTGACCTCCACTGGAACCCTGGAGCTGCCGGCAGGCCACAAATTGCTGTAGACTGACAGAGCGGTGGTGATAGAAGATGAAGACGGCATAAGGTGGTTCAGACAGGGGTCAGGGGACTTGGGTTTAAAGCACCGATACAACAACACTGGAGCGGTTCTTTAACCTCATAACGACGGCCGTACGACTTAAAGCGGCGGCAAAACAGGGTACTTATTCTGTTCCGCCGCTTTAAAGCGGCGGCCCGAAAAAACCCTGTAGCGCCCCCCAGCGACCGAAAATCTCGGGGGTTTCAGCTACCGGGGGTAGCTGAGACCCCCCAGATTATGAATCGGGGTGTTTTTTTTGGACCCCGATCATGTGATCGGCGGTATACACCGTATACCGACGAACACATGAAAAAAAAAGAAATGGCCGGTAAAACTGATTTCTTTTTCATCTGACATGATCAAACATGTCAGATGAGAAAGAAATCTAACCCCCTAGTGCCCCCAAAGCCCCCGGTACCGGAGAGTCCCCCCACCCCCACCCCTACCCCCACCGGACATCCAAAATGGCGCCGAAGCGCACAGAAAACTGCCGCCGGCGCCGGCTCTGCAGTCATTTCCCTCCGATCTGAAATGATCAAACATTTCAGATCGGAGGGAAATGTCCTCCCCCTGACCCCTCCTCCGGTCCACCGGAGCCCTCTGGTCACCGGAGCCCCCTCCGGTTCTCCAGAGCCACCACCCCCCTCCCCCCTCCGGAGCGTGGAAGATGGCGGCGCACAGCGCGCGGCCGCCTTCATTCTGCTCTTTCTGCCGCATGTGACACGTCACATGCGGCAGAAAAGTGTCCCCAGGTCCCACTAGGTCACCCCCCGTCACCCCCCCCCCCCGAAGCCCCCGGTTATACGTTACCTGTCTGCCACTCCGGGCCCGCGATCGCCGCCTCCTTCTTCAATGCTGGCGGCGCATGCGCAGACAGCGGCTGTCAGCTGGATCCCTGCAAGCAGGGATCCTGCTGACGTCGCTGATGCACAGGCTCCACTGTGGACCGGGGGAGGGTGAGTGCAGTGATCTGCAGCCACACTCCTCACATGGAGAGGCTGCTGTTCCAGAAAATGGGGGGTACGTTCTGTGAGCGTGCCCCTCATATTCTGGAATGAGGTTACTGCAGGTCACTCTGCCCTAGGTTGGACCGGGGCAGTGTGAGTGCAGTATTCTCAGATTACTGCACCCACACTGCTCATGGAGAGCTTGCTCTTCCAGAAAATGGGGGATACGTTCCCTGAACGTGCCCCCCATATTCTAGAAGATCCAGAGTCGGCGTGGGACCTCCAAAATGGATTACAGCGACCGGAATTTCTTTATTTTCAATAAATTGGTAAAAGAGGAATGTTTCGGGGAGTGTTTTTTCAAATAAATTTTTTTTTTGTCTTTTTTTTTTCTATTACTGACTGGGTTAGTGATGTCGGGTATCTGTTCAGATGCCGTGACATCACTAACCCCAGGGCTTGATGCCAGGTGACATTACAGCTGGTATCAACCCCATATATTACCCCGTCTGCCACCGCACCAGGGCGCGGGATGAGCTGGGGCGAAGCGCCAGGATTGGCGCATCTAATGGATGCGCCACTTCTGGGGCGGCTGCGGCCTGCTATTTTTAGGCTGGGAAGAGTCCAATAACCATGGCTCTTCCCACCCTGAGAATACCAGACCCCAGCTGTCCGCTTCACCTTGGCTGGTGATCTAATTTGGGGGGGACCCCACGTTTTTTTTTTTTTTAAAAAAACGCCTGGGGAGCCCTCCAAATTGATCACCAGCCAAGGTGAAGCTGTCAGCTGTGGTTTGCAGGCTACAGCTGTCTGCTTTACCCTAGCTGGCTATCAAAAATAGGGGGGACCCCACGTCGTTTATTTTAATTATTAATTTTTTTGGGGGGCTAAATACAAGGCTAGGCACCCTTTAGTGCCACATGAAAGGCACTAAAGGGCGCCAGCTTAGAATATGCAGGGGAATGGGACGTTATATTTGTTTGACATCTATCCATTCATCCATTGTAGCATTTAGGCTGTGCGCCCACAATCAGGGTTTGCAGCGTTTTGGGCGCAGAGTGTTTTCCCTGTGTCCATAATGCTGCGTTGTGCAGTAGAAGCACAGTGGAAGGATTTTTAGAAATCCCATGCCCAATGTGCTTCTTTTCTCCGCAGCATAAACCGACCTGTGGCGCAGCTTCCCGAGCCTCAGCATGTCAATTTATGCTGCGGAGATGAGTGTTGTCTGCAGGTAGCATAGAGCTCCACAGCGGCCTGAACCCAAATCGTGGGCTTGGGCAGCTGCGTTCTCCCGTGGACAACACTCACATCTCTGCAGGAGGCTGACACTGTGTACTAGATGCCGTGTCGCTGGATCATGGCCACAGAGCCTAACAGTGAGACATTTGTTGCTACAGCAACATTTTTGTGAAGTACCTGTGGATTCAAAATGCTTACTATACTCCTGAATAAAATCCAGTTTCCAAAATGGGGTCACTTGTGGGGGTTTTCTGATGTATAGGTACCCAAGGGGCCCTGCTAATGTGACATGGTGCCCGCAATTTATTTCAACTTTTCCAGAATTCAAATGGTGCTCCCTCCATTCCAAGCCCTCCCATTTATCCAAACAGAGGTTTTTGGCCACATGTGGGGTATCCCTGTGCTCATAAGACATTGGATAACAACCTGTGGGGTCCACGGTTTGTTGTTGTCTCTTGAAAAAGTGAGAAATTTGATGCTAAAGCAACAGTTTTGTGAAAAAAATGAAAATGTTCAATATGGCAACCTAAGCTTATCAAATTCTGTGAAGTACTCGTGGATTCAAACTGCTCACTATACACCTTGATAAAAGCCTTGAGGTGTCTTGTTTCCAGAATGAAGTCACTTGTGGGGGACCGCCACTGTTTAGGCACCTCAGGGGCTCTCCAAATGCAACCTGGCGTCCGCTATTGATTCCAGCCAATTTTGCAGTCAAATGGCACTCCTTCCCTTCCGAGCCCTGCCATGCGCCCAAACAGTTGATTTCCACCACATATAAGGTATCGCCAAACTCAGGAGACATTGCACAATAAATGTTATGCTGAATTTTTTCCTTTTACTCTTGTAAAAAAAAAAGCTACCTGGTTGAAATAACAATTTTGTGGTAAAATTTTATTTTTTTTTTTCATGGCTCAACGTTATAAAATTCTGTGAAGCACCTGAGGGTTCAGGGTACTCACCAAACATCTAGATAAATTCCTTGAGGGGCCTAGTTTCCAAAATGGGGCCACTTGTGCGGGGTTTCTGCTGTTTAGGTACCTTAGGGGACCTCCAAATGCGACATGGTGCCCGCAATCTTTTTCAGCCAAATTTCCTTTCTAAAATTCAAATATTGCTCCTTTCGTTCCAAGCCCTCCCATTTGTCCAAACAAAGGTTTCAGACCACATGTGAGGTATCACCGCGCTCATAAAAAAGTGGTTAACAAACCTTGAGGTCAAATTTTTGGAATTACCTCTTGAAAAAGTGAGAAAATTAATGCTAAAGCAACATTTTTGAGAAAATTATTAAAATTTTCAATATGACAACGTAACGTTAACAAAATCTGTGAAGTACCTGTGGATCTAAAATGCTCACTATACCCCTAGATAGAAGCCTTGAGGGGTCTAGTTTCCAAAATGGTGTCACTTGTGAGGGATTTCTTCTGTTTAGGTACCTTAGCGGACCTGTAAATGCAACATTGTGCTCGCAATCTATTTCAGCCAAATTTGCTTTCCAAAATTCAAATATTGCTCCTTCTGTTCCGAGCCCTCCCATTTGTCCAAACAGAGGTTTCTGACCACATGTGGGGTATCGGCGCGCTCATAAGAAAGTGGGGAACAAGTTTTGAGGTCCATTTTGTTGTGTTATTTCTTCTAAAAGTGAATAAATTTGGGTTAGAGCAACATTTTTAGGTAAAATTTAATTTTTGCTTTTTTTCATTCCACATTGCTTTTGTTCATGTGAAGCACCTGAAGGGTTAATAAACTTCTTGAATGTGGTTTTGAGTACTTTGGGGGGTGCAGTTTTTAGAATGGTGTCACTTTTGGGTATTTTCTGTCATCTAGGCCTATTGAAGTCACTTCAAATGTGATGTGGTCCCTAAAAAACTGGTTTTGTAAATTTTGATGTAAAAATGAGAAATTGCTGATAAACTTTGAACCCCTCTAACTTCCTAACAAAAAAAAATTTTGTTTCCAAAATTGTGCTGATGTAAAGTAGACATGTGGGAAATGTTATTTATTAACTATTTTGTGTCACAGAAATCTCTGGTTTAACGGTATAAAAATTCAAAAGTTGAAAATTGCTAAATTTTCAAAATTTTTGCCAATATTCAATTTTTTTCATAAATAAACACAAAAAATATTGTCCTAAATTTGGTACTAACATGAAGTCCAATATGTGACGAAAAAACAATCTCAGAATCACCGGGATCCGTTGAAGCGTTCCAGAGTTATAACCTCATGAAGTGACACTGGTCAGAATTGCAAAATTTGGTCTGGTCATTAAGGTGAAAATTAGCTCCGTCACTAAGGGGTTAAATTAATGCTACTGGGCAAAAAAATTGTTGTAGGTATTAAAGTGAACCTGTCAGGTGCAATATGCACACAGAACCACGAGCAGTTCTGGGTGCACATTGCTAATCCCTGTCTTACGGTTTCAGCATCTAGTAGCATCGATAGAGATCTTTAGGAAAAGTTATTTCTAAAGATCGTTTGAGATGCTAATGAGGCCAGCGACTAGTCGCAGGGGCGTTAATTCTCTGACTAGTCGTTCCACTTTATAATAGCCAGTGTCAATGCAGCATGATGCATAGCCACGCATGCGCACTACTCAGATGTTGGGCCTCAGAGAGGGTTAGTGCGCATGATTGGAAGTGCTGATGACTTCCGATCATGGGCAATGAGCGTCTTTGAAGCTGGGACGCATACACCTGGCGTCAAAGAAGTGGGAAGTTAATGGGTACAAAGGCTCACATGCCCTGCTTTGTATCACGCTGCCATGACACTGTTGTAAAGCAAGTTATGAGAAAAAATCCCAATACATGAGCCATACGGTGAACATGCAGCCAACAGTAATATCCTGGAAGCATGTATGCACTCCTCACAATAAATGCAAAGACGGAGAACAAAGAGTATCTTGTGCAATGAGTAAATTTTTTTTTTATTAAATGACAAACAGGCAAAACAGCAATGTTGCAAATATAAAAACTACCATAAAGTCAAAGGGGCATGGAATGATAGTGCAAAGATGGTTTCCAATAGCCGTGGGAGAGGTGGAGATAGTTCACATAGTACACTAAAATGTTCAAAGATGAATGAACAATACCACCTTCAATAGCCGTGGGAGAGGACAAAAATGTACATAAACCTAGGCCAGTACATATATGGTGCACACAATGGAACACAATGACCAGTGTATAGCCGTGGAGGAGGTGACCAAAAATATACAAATGCAAAAATAGCCGTGTGAGAGGTGAAAAAAATTCACCAAAGGACTAAATAGTCAAGACATAATGCACATACCCGAGTAGGTGGTGATCCCTCCTACTCGGGTATGTGCATTATGTCTTGACTATTTTATGCCTCTAGCCATGGGGTTCTGTGGGTTTTTTTCTGCCTTGCCATGGTAGTTCTGGGCGACACCAGACAGACTACTACGTGGAACAAAGAATGGAACTTAAAGAATGAAATCACTGTAACGACTTCGGCAAGTTACCCAATCGGAACGCTGTTATGACCACCAATCGGAGTGGTAGGGGCGTTGCAAAATACACCGCAAAAACACGCCCTTGTCCTGCCTTCAGTCCTACTTCACTGCCTTCAGCGTCGTCGCGACCTTCGCTGCTGCGGTGTCAAACACAAAGATGCTGAGCTTATCATCATGGCGCAGCGGGATAGCAGCGATCAAAATATGACCTGAAATATTCAGGAGCGAGCAGCGATTTCGCTGCAGGGGTCTGATCGTTGTTATGTGTCACACACAGCGACGTCGCTGTTGAGGTCGTTGCTACGTCACAGAAAATGGCGACTTGGCAGCGATGTCGTTGTTGTCGTCGTCTGTGTGTGACACCACCTTAAGAGCCGCTGGTGACACAGGGTTTTACATAACAGGACTGGTGACTTCAGAATTGGTGGCCCTCCATTGTTTGTGTATGTTGCCTTCAGTTCTAGCAGCTTTAGTGAAGAGTACATTTTTTTTGGACAGGAGATTTCGAATGCGCCCCAGTAGCATGGGGGGGGGGGGATTTGGTTTTCAAAACCAGGTCACCCCTTTTACATTTTTGTTAGCTTTTAATAACAAATCAAGACTCAACAATCATATTGACCCTTCCACTGTCTGCAGGCGCCTGCTCTTTTGTCGTAGGGTACAGTTTCCCTAGATGTAGATCACAGCACTCGCTGTCCGCAGAGTATACCATCTACTGGAAGTGAAAGCTCAGCTCTGCTTTTCAGATGTCAGGAACTTCAATAAAAAGTGCAACAAATTCACAGACAGGGATTTGTACATCAGAGATCTGCTTTATGCAGCCACATCGACAGTGGTTTGGTTGAATGTTGTGTGCTGTGTGATCTGTGCAGGGAGGGGGAGAAGGTGAGCTCTACATCACCTATTATGAATGTGGGACACTATGTTGATGGTATATAGGTGATACCTTTTTTTTTTTTTTTTTTAGTATCCTATCTGTGTTGTAAAGAAGATGATTGCTAAAAATTAGCAAGATTTCAAATTTTAATTTATAAACTTTTTTTTTTTTTTTTTATACAAATCCCTCTTAGATTCGGAGGATTGTAGACATTTAAAGCGTTCCTGTAGCAGTGGTGCTTTGTAATACTAGCCTAGGAGTACGAGGTTGCCAGGAATTTCAATGTTTTTCTGCTGCAGACTCATCACGAGATTACGGACAAAACATAATCACTTTTTTGGCTAAAATGACCTCTCTCCTCCCCGGGCACAGCAAATGCAATAATATTCTAGTCCAGTTAATGTCTAAAGCTGGCCAGACAAGTGAAATACAAGTTGGCAGAACCTCCAGATATTCCAGACATTTCAGTAAAAATCAGGAACGTATGTCGGACCTTTCCAGTGATCCACAAATTAGGTTGCTGGGGAAAGGGGAATTGTTCATTTTGATTATTCTTCATGCTCATTCCTTTGTTCCCCTACAAAATAAGCAGCTGCTATTGAAGCATAGCAATGGTATCCTCCACGTAACCCAGTATAACATACATGCATGCTCAACTGAGCTGAGCTTGCATGTGTATGCTGGAGTTGGAAGCATTTTGCTTATAGCCAGTATTCACTTACTGGTGATAACATCTGGAGGGGCAGGGGACTGATCGCCAAATCAGAGGACTTGCTCGCAGGGGTCTTGCTGCTCTTTTGAAATTCTATGGCACTGATGGAGATGGGCATGAGGTAGAGACTGAATATGGTACCGGTGTACGTATGCGGTCACTGGTTCGTTGAAATTGTGGACGCTTGTCCCCTATTCTGGCAATTGGTGCTCAGATCCCAACAAGCTTTTTGCAAACTTGTAGTCCTCTGTGGTGTATGCCCTACAAATACAGAATGTACATTGCCTCTTTAGAGAGGATAAGCAGTTGAATTTTAGTGTCACCAATTGGAAATAGTAAATCTAAACGTCAATATCGACCCCTTAACAAGCCAAACCAGAATCTCAGTTTGCAGACGTGTTTCGGGGTGTTGCCCCTCCTCAGTGCAAAGCATTAGATTTGATTTGGCTATGTAACTAGATATGTTACTTTCGTTACCCGTTAGACCCCTTTAAATACAGAAGACAGACATATGTTAGGTTTGCATCCTTGCTGCTCAGTACACAACTTCTACATCTAGATAACAGAATGTATGTTTCCTGTTTTGCACATAGCGCAGGCGGCGTCATGCAGGGTGTCATTTGAATCAGAATAGAGGTTGTGGTTGAGGTGAAACAGGAAGAAAAGTCCGGTATCCACATCCATCACTGAACAAACAGTAGTTTGACTATGCAAAGGGAGCAAATTGTGCTAGGAAAACACACACTGCATGCACACCAGTAATGGAAGCCCTCCGTGTATGTAATATTCTGCTGATATATGATCTGCCTGTCCTCCCCATAGTTTATATATTCATCAACTGGTGCAAAGTATATAAAAAAAAAAGTATGGATTTTCGTTTGTTCGTTCAGTCGTTTGTTCGTTCAGTCGTTTGTTCGTTCAGTCGTTTGTTCGTTCAGTCGTTTGTTCGTTCAGTCGTTTGTTCGTTCAGTCGTTTGTTCGTTCAGTCGTTTGTTCGTTCAGTCGTTTGTTCGTTCAGTCGTTTGTTCATTCGTTCATCCGTTCGGTCGTTCAGTCATTCATTCGGTCATTCGTTCGTTCGTTCAGTCGGTCGTTCAGTCATTCATTCGGTCGTTCAGTCGGTTGTTCGATCATTCATTTGGTCCTTCAGTCGGTCGTTCGATCATTCATTTGGTACTTGAGTCGGTCGTTCGGTCATTCATTCGGTTGTTCGGTCATTCATTTGGTCCTTCATTCGGTCGGTCGGTCGTTCAGTCATTCATTCGGTCGGTCGGTCGTTCAGTCATTCATTCGGTCGGTCATTCATTCGGTCGTTCAGTCGGTCGTTCGATCGATCATTTGGTCCTTCAGTCGGTCGTTCGGTCATTCATTTGGTCGTTCGGTCATTCATTTGGTCCTTCATTCGGTCGTTCAGTCGGTCGTTCGATCATTCATTTGGTCCTTCAGTCGGTCGTTCGGTCATTCATTTGGTCGTTCGGTCATTCATTTGGTCCTTCATTCGGTCGTTCAGTCGGTCGTTCGATCATTCATTTGGTCCTTCAGTCGGTAGTTCGGTCATTCATTCGGTCGTTCAGTTGTTCAGTCGGTCGGTCAGTCGTTCAGTCATTCATTCGGTCGGTGAGTCATTTATTCGTTCAGTCATTCGGTCAGTCATTCATTCATTCACTATATACTGATCACCAAGTACACATACCTCCCAAATTGGGAAGGTTAGGAAAGATTATACAGCAATATTTCGCCATTTGCCTGTTGTCAGCCTCTGCTTTATATCCCATACAGTAATATTGCTCCTAGTGAAGGCCATTATTATTCTTACACAGTGTGATAAGTCTTTCTTGGCCCCCACACAATATAAGGCCACTTATCCTGCGCAACTGAGCTGGTTTCTGTTGCCCTGAGAATGTCACATGTTCTGTAGGACCTTCCGTCTCTACCCAGATGGAGTGGTGGTGCAGGGATCTGATGGTTCTCTGCTCCACCATGGTGGTACACTGTATGTTTGTCCTAAGGGAGCATCTTCCTAAATTTGGGTATAGGATAGATAATATATACTGTATTTTAGTAGATTGATTAGTCAAAAGTCTGCATGAAGGAAACATTCGGGGGTGTTCCATGGCTGTAGTATGGCAGGTCATCGGCAAGGCGTATACAGCTCTGTGCATTCAGATCGTGTATAATATGGTGGTTACTCAGTCGGAGGGAAAGTCTGTGGCTATTAAGCGGAGTGTGAAAGTTACACGAGTTAGAAAGTCGCACAGTACGGTGTGTAGCCGGGGAGCCTCGTACGGTTTTGTGTTTTCTCTCCATGCGGTTTATAAAATCCATTTCTCATACATTTTATCTTATCTTCTCTCCACATGAGGCGGCTGCGTACCCTGCCCTGAAATCTTCGAGTATCCTCCCATGTTCAGAAGTGCCGGCAGACCACAGTATCTACAACCACAGAACACTCTTATGTTACTAGGTGTCACATGCAAAAACATGATGCTATACAAGGGTTTATAGGGTTAACATACAAAGGATTAGAGTATAATGTAGACCTGATATCCCAGTGAGCATGCATGTAATATTACACGTAATGTAGTTACAGGACTTTTTATGATGTATGGACATATATCATCAGACTTGGGCCAGGGCAGTGTCTTGAAGCCTGTACAGTACAACCGGGTGTCTGCACAACTCCATAACACAGAGCCATTAGAGGTCCGCGTGGTCAAATAGTGGTTCTGTGTGGCACCGTATAACAGACACCGAGCCTATGAACAAGAGTGGTACCGCTTATTAGTTTTGTTTGTTGTGGTGGTTTCTTTTCTTTTTTTTTTTTTAAAGTTAATCTGTCACCAGGTTTTTGCTCCCCCATCTGAGAGCCGCATAATGTAGATACAGAGACCCTGATTCCAGCGATGTGTCACTTACTGAGCTGTTCGCTGTCATTTTGATAACATCAATGCTTTCACTGCTGCAGATCTAGGAGTTATACAGAGCTCATGAATATGCTGGACTACCTGCAGCACGCCAAGTAGTCCTCTAATGATGATCTACTGCTGATTAAACAGTGATTTTATCAAAACTAGACTTAAAGCAGCCAGTAAGTAACACATCACTGGAATCAGGTTCTCTGCCCCTACATTATGCTGCTCTCATGTTAGGTGGCAAAAACCTGGTGACAGATTCCCTTTAAAATACAGCATGTAGTTGTCTCCCATCTACCTGATAGACTGAAAGCGTGTCCTTTTGTCAGGGTGGAACAAGTTCTTTGCTTTGTTTTTCCTATTCTAAAAAAACTCCACCTTTTTTTTTAAATTGCCTTGGCAAACTAAAAAAAATAAAACTGCTTTTTTTTTTTTTTTCCCCCCCCGCTTTAGGGTAAGTTCACACAGTGCGTTTTTCGCGGCGTGTTTGCACGTTTTTAGGGTGCGTTTTTGGCCTCAAAACTGCATGACTTTGCTTCCCCAGCAAAGTCTGAGTTTTCATTTTTGCTGTCCGCACGCAACTTTTTTTTTTTTTTTTTTTGAGCTTTAAAAAAAGTAATGGGCATGTCAATTCTTTCCTGCGTTTTTCTGCGTTTTCCCCCCATGCAATGCATTAGAAAAATGCAGAGATCAAAAATGCAGCAAAACACGCACCAAATCGTGGTAAAAACGCATGAGTTTTTTGCCGCGGCTGCGTTTTTGTGCGTTATCGGCCAAAAACGCAGCATTAAAAAAACGCAGCGTGTGCACATAGCCGCACGCTGCGTACAGTCACTGCAGAAATTTCTGCAGCGATCTGAAGAGCACATGTGCGCTTGAAATCGCTGTAGAAATGTCCGTAGTGAAAAAAAAAAAGCCGATTCCATGCGCTCTGCCTGCAGCTCCTGCCATAGACAGAGCAGGAGCTGCCGGCAAAGCGCACGGAAGAAGTGACATGTCACTTCTTAGAACGCAGCACTTCGGCAGTAGCCAAAGCGCTGCGCTCTAAAACGCCACGTGCGCACGGCCCCTGCATAATCTCCATAGACTGTGCAGGGGACGCAGGACGCATGCAGTTACGCTGCGCTACAAAGCGCAGCGTAACTGCATGTAATTACGCAACGTGCGCACATAGCCTTACATTGTTAGACTTCAAAGGTCTGTTGGATTCCTCCACCATAAAGACTTTATAAACCAGTCTGTTCTTCAAAAGATTTCTATTGTCCTCCTCAAGCTTCCTGTGACCATCGAGGGTAGTAAAAATCCTGAACACTTGTGTGGGGGGAAAAATGTCCTTGAACTTTTGAGTCTGAAGTGGAAAGCTTCCATGTTTCCCTAATACTGGTGCTTCGTTATGAGCAGAATTGAGGCTCCATAACTGTGTGTTCTTATTATAGAACTGTAATGGAAACCGAGGAGTCTGCAGTGTCCCTGCCCCGCTGGGGGCCAGAAATAAGTCTTCATTTCCATTAGAATATATTGGACAATTTCTATTTTTCAGTTTGTTCTGACATAAGGCCTAGAAGGATGTGCTCGGGGGTTGTGCCCTGCACCCTTTGTCCCCCCTATGATAACACGTGTTTGTTAACCTTTGTGCGCGTCTTATTTCCTCTGGAATCCATTACTTCCTACAAGTCACACTGGTTTCATAGTTTTTATGGGAGTGACGAACAAGCCAGGATGTGAGTAGATAACGTGGGGTCATAGGGTTGCTTACACAGAAGAATACCCCTCATTTTTTCGTAAAATTAAAGCATTGTCTGCTATGAAGTCGTCAGACAGAATAAAGGGCCAGAAAAATCAGCAGATACAGTGAGACTGGTATTGGAGACCTCTGAAATAGACTGTGGTTAAGGTCCCTGCAATCTTCCCTGTGTAGAGAAATTGTTAGGAAAAGCATGGGATTCATGAGCGGATCGATTCGGGGGACTCCATTCTGGCGACCAAGTCAATGGCGCTAGACATGATGCCCGCAAATCTCCAACCTTCTGGCCCGGTATTTGATTCGTTGTGGCTATGCAACGTACATATTGATGTTGCGCCAGCCCCGGATAATGAAATGCCACGCTGGACACACCGGAAGACAAGAGATTTGCATGCTTCCCGTCTGGCTAACGTACCACTGACCTAGACCGGAGACCTGCAAATTGAACCACTCCTCTCTTGTGGAAACCCAAAGATAAAATTAGTGCAAAATATCTACTAAGGCTAGTTTCACACATCCGGCATTTCACCACATTGCCGGATCCGGCACACTCCAGTACAGGGTAATACAGTACAATGGCATCACTGCAACCTCCAGCCCCGTGCTGTCATGTGACCAGAGGTTGCGGAGTTGCCATTGTACAGTATTAACACTGTACTTGGTGTGCTGGATCCGGCAATCCGGCGAAATGCTGGATGTCTGAAACTAACCTTTAGCAAGAAAAAAACCTAGCAAAATCTTGATGTAACCAGGGTTCAATTATTGTCAAGGTTGCCATGCAACCTATATATATTTTTTTTTCTCTTCCCCCTAAGACATGGAAGAGTAAGCCATCTAATGTATGGGGAAGTCAAGAGCGAGCGCTGCAGGGTGTGATCTTGTTTGGCGGACGGATATCTATTGTGTATGGGGCCTTTAATTCTATATATAGAGATTTTCTAAACACTATATATTTTTAATTATTTACTTCTGTCATCACAGAACCAGTAGATATTATTTATTCATTTATATAGCGCTTTACATACACCAGCTTCACTGTCCCCATTGGGGCTTACAATCTAAATTCCCTATCTGTAGCTTTGGAGTGTGGCAGGAAACTGGAGAACCCGGAGGAAACCCACACAAACACTGGGAGAACATACAAACTCCTTACAGATGGTGTCCTTGGTGGTATTTGAACCCAGGATCCCAACGCTGCAAAGTAACAGTGAAAACCACTGAGCCACCGTGTAGACAAGGATATCCCAATATATTGTATTCACTGGCCTAATCTGGGCTTTAATTTGTAATTTTATACAAGTAGACCTTGTTTGATTCCTTCATTCAAGGTAATGGTTTTCCATTGCCATGAATGAAGACTTGCTATCTTAGCAGCCTTGTTGTTACCCCTCTACCTCCCATCAAAGGCCTAAAGGCCCAGTCACACACAACGACTTACCAGCGATCCCGAAAACGATGCGACCTGATGGGGATCGCAGGTAAGTCGCTGGGAGGTCGCAGGTGAGATGTCACACAGTCAGATCTTACCAGCGATGCAGGAACAATACAGGTTGCAGTAGCGACCTGTATAACGATCGCAGCAGTCACTGTGACCCTGTCACACAGTGTCAAACACAGCGATGTGTCCTGCCCAGCAGGAGATAGTCTTTGAAGAAAATGACCTGGATCATTCAGCAATGACTAGAGATCTCACAGCAGGGGCCTGATCGCTGGTAGGTGTCACACATAACGAGATCGCTAACTGGATCGCTACTGCGTCACAGAAACCATGACTCAGCTGCGATCTCGCTAGCGATCTCGTTATGTGTGACAGTACCTTAAGTGCTATGGTACATTAGCATTTAAATGTATATTGATTGCATGAATAAGTTAAATAAAATGTTTATCCCATTCTCACACTCCTGGTGGATGGACTTTTCATTGCATAGATAAGTAGAATATAGCTTGAAGGCCCCTCATACACCTAAGGGTACCGTCACACTTTAGCGACGCTCCAGAAATCCCACCAGCGATCTGACCTGGTCAGGATCGCCGGTGCGTCGCTACATGGTCACTGGTGAGCTCTCAATCAGGCAGATCTTACCAGTGACCAGCGATGCGTGGAAGCGATGCTGCGCTTGGTAACTAAGGTAAATATCGGGTAACCAAGTGCTTGGTTACCCAATATTTACCTTGGTTACCAGCGCACACCGCTTAGCGCTGGCTCCCTGCACTCGAAGCCAGAGTACACATCAGGTTAATAAGCAAACCGCTTTGCTTATTTACCCGATGTCCGGCTACGTGTGCAGGGAGCCGGGAGCCGGCACTGGCAGCCTGAGAGCGGCGGACGCTAGTAACCAAGGTAAATATCGGGTAACCAAGCAAAGCACTTTGCTTGGTTACCCGATATTTACCTTGGTTACAGCTTACCACAGGCTGCCAGAAGCCGGCTCCCTGCACTTTCAGATCGTTGCTCTCTAGCTGTCAAACACAGCGATGTGCGCTTCACAGCGGGAGAGCAACGTCCAAAAAATTAACCAGCACTGTGTAACGAGCAGCGATTTCACAGCAGGGGCCAGATCACTGCTCAGTGTCACACACAGCGAGATCGCTAATGAGGTCACTGCTGCGTCACAAAAACCGTGACTCAGCAGCGATCTCACTATGCGAGAAGTTTCCCTAAGTGCTATGGTACATTAGCATTTAAATGTATATTGATTGCATGAATAATTAGTTAAATAAAATGTTTATCCCATTCTCACACTCCTGGTGGATGGACTTTTCATTTCATAGATAAGTAGAATATAACTTGAAGGCCCCTCATACACCATAGGGTACCTTCTCACTTTAGCGACGCAGCAGCGATCCCACCAGCGATCTGACCTGGTCAGGATCGCTGCTGCATCGCTACATGGTCGCTGGTGAGCTGTCAAACAGGCAGATCTCACCAGCGACCAGTGACCAGCCCCCAGCCAGCAGCGACGTGTAAGCGACGCTGCGCTTGCACGGAGCCGGCGTCTGGAAGCTGCGGACACTGGTAACTAAGGTAAACATCGGGTATGGTTACCCGATGTTTACCTTAGTTACCAGCGCACACCGCTTATCTTAGCGTGTTCAGGGAGCAGGAGCCGGCACTGGCAGCGTGAGAGCTGCGGAGGCTGGTAACGAAGGTAAATATCGGCTAACCACCTTGGTTACCCGATGTTTACCCTGGTTACAGCTTACCGCAGGCTGTTAGACGCCGGCTCCTGCTCCCTGCACATTCAGGATTGTTGCTCTCTCGCTGTCACACACAGCGATGTGTGCTTATCAGCGGGAGAGCAACAATAAAAAAACGAACCAGGGCTATGTGTAACGAGCAGCGATCTCACAGCAGGGGCCAGATCGCTGCTCAGTGTCACACACAGCAAGATCGCTAATGAGGTCACAAAAAACGTGACTCAGCAGCGATCTCGCTGTGTGTGAAGTACCCCTTAGACCAAAGTTGTCTAAACCTATTGATATTGGCCCATTCAGCTGATAGTCTAATGTATATTGGAGTCTTCTGACGCAACAGATGATATTGGGGACGGATCCTGCACATCAGGTTTACAATGACTGATCCTTTTGTTCTCTGGGAGATAAGCCGCCATCAGAAGAGTGGCATAGAGAAAGGAGCTCTCAGCCGAACAAAGCACTCCTGAATATGGAGAAGTTGGGGTAGATTGCTGTCTTATGCTGGCTGGCTATGTGCCCACGCTGCGGATTTACCGCGGATTTTGCCGCGGATTTTCCGCGGATTTCCCGAAAATCTGCAGCAGCGGCACTTCCAAGCCATTTCAATGGCATTTTGGAAATGCTGTGGCCATGCTGCGGATTTTTCCGCTGCGGATTTGCCGCGGATTTTGATCCAGAAAAATCTGCAGCATGTCAATTGTTTGTTGCGGATTTTGGGTATAGAATGGGGAAAAAAAAAAAAAAAAAATCCGCTTCAAAATCCGCGGTAAATCCGCGGGTGCGGATTTGCCGCGAAAGTCGCGGATTTTCAGGCAGAAAAATCCGCAGGTACATTCTACCGTGGACACATAGCCTTAAGGTCCAGTCACACTAAGCAACTTACCAGCGATCCCAACAACGATAGGGATCGCTGGTAAGTTGCTAGGAGGTTGCTGGTGAGATGTCACACTGCGACGCTCCAGCGATCCCACCAGCAACCTGACCTGGCAGGGATCGCTGGAGCATGGCTACACGAGTTGCTGGTGAGCTCACCAGCAACCAGTGACCAGCCCCCAGCGCCGCGTGGAAGATGCTGCGCTTGGTAACTAAGGTAAATATCGGGTAACCAACCCGATATTTACCTTGGTTACCAGCGCACGGAGCTACACGTGCAGAGAGCAGGGAGCAGCGCACACCGCTTAGCGCTGGCTCCCTGCTCTCCTAGTTACAGCATACATCGGGTTAATTACCCGATGTGTACTGCAGCTACATGTGCAGAGAGCAGGGAGCAGCGCACAATGCTTAGCGCTGGCTCCCTGCTCTCCTAGCTACAGCACACATCGGGTTAATTAACCCGATGTGTCCTGCAGCTACATGTGCACAGAGCAGGAGCCGGCACTGACAGTGAGAGCGGCGGAGGCTGGTAACAAAGGTAAATATCGGGTAACCAAGGACAGGGCTTCTTGGTTACCCGATGTTTACATTGGTTACCAGCCTCCGCAGAAGCCGGCTCCTGCTGCCTGCACATTCAGTTGTTGCTGTCTCGCTGTCACACACAGCGATCTGTGCTTCACAGCAGGACAGCAACAACTAAAAAATGGCCCAGGACATTCAGCAACAACCAACGACCTCACAGCAGGGGCCAGGTTGTTGCTGGATGTCACACACAGCAACATCGCTAGCAACGTCACAAAAGTTGTTCGTTAGCAGCGATGTTGCTAGCGATGTTGCTTAGTGTGACGGGGCCTTTAGCGTCTCTGCTGTCTACTGGTAGGGGCTGGGGGGAATAAAAGTAAAATGGGTAATGGGAGTTTCATGTCTTTTGATGAGATGTGAATATGCCAATACCAGAGTAACTCCGCATCCTCTGCAGTCATGTCAACAATTAGTACAGAGTTGTAATTTAGCTTAAAGTGTAGGATGAGTATTTTGGCTATAGTTGAGCAAAAATATTCGTTCTGGTCCTCTGTGGCAGTTCACCTCCACTGATGACATTGTCACCCTGGGCGCCTCCTAGCGTAAAATAGACCCCATAACATCGTTGTTGAGTAAACACCAGAGGGTGCCCAGAATGCCCTGATCCAGCTGCCACAGAGGAAGAGACTCCATGCCGAATCTGGGCACTGCAAATGTTTTTATGTAATTCTGTAAAGTAGGTTCCGGCTATGTGCGCGCACTGAGTATTTGGTGCAGAAATTGTCTGCATCAAATCTGTATCTTCTGACAGAAAAACGCACCAAAAAAACGCATGCATTTTTGGTGTGTTATTTTGACATGCATTTATCATAAGAAAGTTTATGGGTGCAAGGGCTGAACAATGCAGGTAACTACGCACCCAGAATTGACAATTGACATGCTGTCAATTTTCTGCTCCAAAGCTGCAAGGAAAAAATGTGCAAAAAGCACTTCAGAATTCTCATTGACTTTGCTGGCATAAGGATTGACATGCAGATTTATGATGAAACTGCCCCCCCCCATCTCCCTAAAAAGCGTCAAAAAAGGCAGCATGTGTACACAGCCTAAGAGTAGAATAAGGCTAGTTTCACACTTGCGTTGGACGGGATCCGTCCATTGCGTTGTGTGACGCATGTAACGGATGCGTTGCATATAGTGGCACAACGCATGCTACAGATCGTACAAAATAACGCAATCCGTTGTAGTTTTTTTTCCCTTGACTTTACACATCTGAGCATGCGCAGTTGTGTAAAAACAGCTGCGTTAACAGAATCCGTCAAATGACGCATTCTAATGGAATCCGCCACCATAGGCGTCCATTATAAAAACAACGGACGCCTAACGGATTCCTGCAGATTGCGTTTTTTTGACACTCCGCCAAGCGCAGAAAAACGTTACATGCTGCGTTCTATCCGCCCGACGCAGCGTCAAAATAACGACGCTGCGTCGTCCAGCGGATGCAACGCAGACACTTGCGTTACAGTGCGTCGTCCATACAAGTCTATGGAGAATAGCGCAGTGCGTTAACGGACTGCGCTATTCTCCATAGTGACGGAATGCGCTGAACGCAAGTGTGAAACTAGCCTAAAGAGTACGAATACCGGATATTGGGAACAACATGGCTATTTTACCTGGCACTGTGATAGCTGGATGACCTATGTGATATTCCAGTTATAATTTGTAAGGCTGTTTTTTCTGCAGTTATTGTGTTGCTGTAACTAGGAAAAAATGCAATATTCTTGTCCAAACTGTAGACGTTTTACCATAATTGAGACATTTGCCAACAAAAAACCCTCTTGGGGTATGTGCCCACGATCAGAAACCACTGCATCCTGGACACTGAATTCTGACCTGCGGGGCCGCGATTCTCCTCTCCAGGAGACGGCAGCTGCTTGTGCCCATGATCCGGGCTCGGGCAGTTACGGTCTCTCGCTGTGTTCTCCCTGTGGAGAACGCTTGCAACTCCGCAGCAAAGAATGGACATGCTGCGGCTTGGAAAGCAGCACCTGCAGGTCAGTTTTTGCTGCGGGAAAAAAAAAGCACAGTGGGCACGGGATTTCTAGAAATCCCATCTCCTTTGCTTGTACTGTACAACGCAGCGTTTTGGACGCAGCTGAAGCATGTTGCATCTAAAACGCTGTGAACACGGATCGTGGGCACGCAGCCTTAGAAGATAGTTATTCAGGGCTCATTCACACAGCAGAGCGCTGCGCACTTTAATGAATCTACAGTCTATACTGCCAGTAAATCCAGCAGAGTCTACACAGGGGAATCCATGGCAAAATGCATTTTTTTTTCTCTCATACATGAAGAAAACAGGCTAATTCTCTGAAGTGTTTGTGGTCCGTGTGTCCATCTTTGTCATCTGTGGCCTTCTCCTGTGAACCCATACCCATCCCAAAATAAATTACAAATCTCCCCCTACCCCCTGCACCATTTACAGCACATAGAGCGATGCTATCAACGTGCTGTCTGATTTTCACAGATTTTTTTTTTTTTTATTTAATCTGAAAAACCAAACCTGTGAAGAACAGTGCCATAGACTATAATGGGTCCGTAGTCTGAATGGGACCGAATAGTGTGTATTGTGATGTAAAAGGCATTATATTTCTAATTTCTCACTTTTCTTTGTGCACTGTATATGTAATATTCGTTATCTCGCGCTCCCCCCCCCCCTGTAAATACAGTATATTGACCCCTGTGTGTGATTGGACTGTCAGTCACCAGGGATAATATGATAATAGTCCGCTCCGCTCTCTATATTATGTGAAGGGGGTGATAATTGACAATAAGTGCCGTCTGCTGATTGTAAGAAGAGCGATCAGCCGCCGGTATCTCTCACCGCACAGACGACAATATAACCATTATCAGTACGTTATGGAGTTAGACTTTGTCACTGACTCCATAATGTGTCTTTATCTCTCGGCCTGGTTATACAGGCGTCCACCAGTGTTTCTTTATAGATAGCGCAGTGTTGTCTTGTGCTAATTCTACCTCATGTTTGTTGCTACACATTAAAGTGGTCTGTCTCCAGACCCTCGTATGTAAACCAGTCAGCTGAAATGGCCATTGTTGTCATCGCTACGACAGTGAATGGACATATTGAAAGCTGGAGTCTTGTTGCTATGGACAACACTGACACTGTGTGGGATTTTCAGTGCGGCCATATTAGTATATGGACTATGAAACCCATTTTTAATTTTCATATATCATTTTATTAAAGTCTTGAGATGATCAATGGCTCCCATCCAAAAATCCTTTAGCAATTCAGTTCCCAGCTAATGAAATCAACATGTCTGTCAGTGAAACCACAGTGAAATTACCACAGTAGTAATGTACGTAATGCTAGGCGATTGTGCCTGGTTCTTGTTTGGTTCCCTGTCATCACACAGCCCGTATGTATGAGTATTATCGGCCTGCATGCATATACTGTCCAGTACATGCCACATACACGGCTGTAGGACGTATAGGAATATGGCGGCGACATCAGTCCAACATGGCGTGTGCCGGCGGTCTCTCCAGAGTATTACTAGTCGGACTATATATATATATATATATATATATATATATATATATATATATATATATATATATATATATATATATATATATATATATATATATATATATATATATATATATATATATATATATATATATATATATATATATATATATATATATATATATATATATATAGCCTGAATATATATCCTATATTATGATATTCAGAGTTATACTATAAAATGGGGAAACCCATCGGAATATTGCATTACTTGCTTGGCAGCTATATATATATAACAGCATTGGAGAACTTCGAAGCAATTCTGTCCCCCATCTTTCACCATACAAACTGGAAACTTGGACTGAACTATTAGACCTGATTAAAGCCGGTGTGCTTACTTTGAGAATCCATGTCAGAATGGCTGTATAATCAAATTAAAGGGAACCTGTCACCAGGTTTTTGCTTTGAGCTGCGACCAGCACCAGTAATCCGTTATATACAGTATTCTGGAGTGCTGTATATAAGAGCCCAGGACGCTCTGTATAACGTAAAAAACACCTCTATTATACTCCTAAGTGGCGGTCCGGTCCAATGGATGTTGCTGTTCTTCAGTCCGGCTCCTCCTCTCTGCGGCAATTGACGTCCTCCTTCTGAGGCTCATGTGCATGACTCGTCCTAAGTCATCCACACACAGGCCGGCATTGAGGTCCTGCGCAGGCGCACTTTGATCTGCCCTACCCAGGGGTCACACGCCACTTATCAGGCACTGCAGATTCATGAATACACCTGTACTTCACAAATTAAGAGAATCTGACTCCAGTACACTCCCTTATAAACACCGGCGAGACCAGTCTTAGCCCATGTGGCCAAATTTCTGAAATTTCTGCACAATTTCCAGATCTCTTGGCAGGAAAAACGCACCTGTAAAAACCCGTGTTTTTCAATGCGTTTTTTTTTTATCCGTTTTTTTTCATGCATTTCTGACTTGCTTCATTGAACTCAATTGGTGAAAAATGCAGAAAGAAGTGACACGCTGCAGATTATTTTCTGCACCAAATCTGCAAGAAAAAAATCCTGAACATGTGCACTAAACTTAATGAGAACTAATCACCAGGATATTCGTATATAACATAAAGCCAGTGCTGTACTGGCACTATCAGGCTGAGTCCATACATGCCTTTAGTGGTCAGCTCGGATGTTTAGGTTTTGAAATCCAAGAAAGTAAAGTTTATAAAATCGACAGCTTCTTGAGTGACAGCAGCTGAGGATCAGATAATATCTGGGGGGTATTCATAGTTATTCCCTCCCACTGATAGAATTAGCATAAGTGTTATACAATTGATGTAACTTTTCACTAGCAGGACCTGTGCTGAGGTCATATCCATGTGACCAAAAGGGGTGAGGCCTCAGCCAACAAAGATGATACCAGGAAGCAACATTTTTCTATTTGCTGAGACCCTGCCCCTTCTGGTCACATGGGTATGACCTCAGCACAGGTCCTGGAAGTGAAAGGTCAATATCGATTGTATAATACTTATGCTAATTCTAACAGGGGGAGGTGAAAACTATGCATACCCCCCCCCCCACCCCGATATTATCTGGTCCTCAGCTGCTGTCACTCTAGAGGCTGCTGATTTTATAAACTTTACTTTCTTGGATTTCAAAACCTATATATCAGAGCTGACCACGCCAGGTATGTAGAGAATCAGCCTGATGGTGCCAGTATAGCACTGGCTTTAGGTTATATACGAAATACCTGGTGATTGGTTCCTTTTAAGGATTCTCATTGACTTTGCTGGCGTCAGCATTCGCTTGCAGTTTTGTGACTAATCTGCACTAAGAAAACGCACAAAAAAAAAAAAAAATCGACAAAAACGTACTGTGAGCACTTAATTAAGCCTTAATGAATCAGAGCTTTTGTTTAAGGCTACTTTCACACATCCGGTTTGAGCAGTGCGGCTCAATCCGGCTGTGAAACCTATGCAACGGATGCGGCGAAAACACCACATACTTTGCATAAGTTTTTACATGCGGCCGGTCCGTTTTTTTCCGGTTGCGGCACGCTACTGAGCATGCGCAGTGGAAGAAACTGCATGCGGCGTCCGGATGCGTTTTTTTCCGCATCGCGCCGCATTCGGCGTCCATAGGCATGCATTGAAAAATGCGGCGCGATGCATTTTTTTTTTTTTTTTTTTTTTTGCCGGAGCAAAAAACGTTGCAGGCTGTGTTCCATCCGGCCGCGGCATCGGCTAAGTCTGCCGCATGCGGCAAAATCCAGACCGAACGCAAGCCCATGCGGCACAATACGGCACTAATGTAAGTCTATGCAAAAAAAAAAAAAACGCAACCGGCGGCAAAAAAACGGTTGTGGTTTTTCTGCAGAGCGCCGTATTGTGCCGCAGAGCAAAAACCGGATGTGTGTGCTTCTTGCACACAGATGACTTGCAGTTCCTCGCTGTGGTCTTGAACATCTTCTGTACCCTGCTATACAGCAACTTAATATTACGGTACCAGCATTGTGAGAGATTTTTACAAAGTCTCATCCACACGCAGTTAAAAAAAAAAAAATAGTAATAATCTGCAAAATAAATTGATGAATTGGATTACGAATTATGCTGCAGATTTTCTCTGCAATTTTTCACCCTTTGCAGGGCATAGGTGAAAGGAGCTGCAAATCTGCAGTATTAATGTACAGAAATCCAAATCCATCCATTTCGCCAAGTGGATTTTCCCCTTCTGGATAGTATGTTAGTCCCGTGTGGTCTTTGCCTGAAAATTTCCTTAGAACTGATCCTCTATGAATGCTACTTTCCTCTCACATCAAGCTAATGTTTATCCATCAATGTATACCAGAAATGTGACGTTGTAAGTGCCGGATTTTTTTCATCCCATGTCTTTAGAAAATGACCACCTGGGCAACCAGCATAATTGTTCTTCACCTTTATGCAGGCGGCAGGTATTCATGGACTGCGCCCGGTGTGCACCTGTATATGCGTGTGACTGGGATGAAATTCTCAGATAATGGGACACATTGTGAGGTGCTGACATCACAGCATCTGTGGTTTATTTTTCAGGTCTGTGGTCTGATTGCGGTCTACAGACCAGACAAGCCGTGCAGCAGGGTAATTCTTCTGGCCTGTCCTCTACTGATAGCATCACACTGCCCTTTAATCCTCCTCCTCCTCTTTCATAGGGTAATTACCACTGACTCCATGAAAGATCTAAAGACCCGACTGTAAACAGTTTTTTTTTTTTTTTTTGTTTTTCCTTTCAGGGCCAATTGTAGTTATCCTTTTACATGACACAGATTAACAGGATTTTGGACTTGCGATGTTTTGATTGCTGTGTGACGTCTGTCTGCTTGGCGCACACGTTGCCCAGAAATTGGACAGAAGTGGCAGCAGTTTCACGTGTTGTAAAAGCTGGCATCCTTCGTTGGCACCAATCCTGTGTACAGCGACACTGACCGGACATCTGTGCCGCCTCACAGGGTGACAGCTTAGCAAGATCTGAATGTACAGTACACACCGGCACCGCGCTGCATGGTTTTGTCATCAGAGTTTGGTAACTGAATACTAAGCTGTACTTCATAATGCCATAATAAAAGATTGCAAATAACACGTAAGCCATCATGAGCAGGGGTCTTGTTAAATAATCGTGCCAATTACATTTGATTATACAGGTACCACGAAAAATGTATTTGATCATGTATATTTTCAACTGTTGATGTATAAATGGAAGTCACACTGATGGAATACGGATGAAAATCAACCAAGTTTTAGGCGTGAAAAATGGGTGATTTTTTTTTTTTTTATACTTTCGTCTAAACTCAACTAAGGGTACCTTCACACTTAGCGATGCAGCAGCGATCCGACCAGCGATCTGACCTGGTCAGGATCGCTGCTGCATCGCTACATGGTCGCTGGTGAGCTGTCAAACAGACAGATCTCACCAGCGACCAGTGAACAGCCCCCAGCCAGCAGCGACGTGCAAGCGACGCTGCGCTTGCACGGAGCCGCCGTCTGGAAGCTGCGGAGACTGGTAACTAAGGTAAACATCGGGTATGGTTACCCGATGTTTACATTAGTTACCAGCGCACACCGCTTAGCTGTGTGTGCAGGGAGCAGGGAGCCGCGCACACTGAGCGCTGGCTCCTTGCTCTCCTAGCTACAGTACACATCGGGTTAATTAACCCGATGTGTACAGCAGCTACATGTGCAGAGAGCCGGAGCCAGCAGCACAGGCAGCGTGAGAGCTGCGGAGGCTGGTAACTAAGGTAAATATCGGGTAACCACCTTGGTTACCCGATGTTTATCTTGGTTACAAGCTTACCTCAGCTGTCAGACGCCGGCTCCTGCTCTCTGCTCGCTTCATTTGTCGCTCTCTCGCTGTCACACACAGTGATCTGTGTGTCACAGCGGGAGAGCGCCTTTGAAGAAAACGAACCAGAGCTGTGTGTAACGAGCAGCGATCTCGCAGCAGGGGCCAGATCGCTGCTCATTGTCACACACAGCGAGATCGCTAATGAGGTCACTGCTGCGTCACAAAAAGCGTGACTCAGCAGCGATCTCGGCAGTGAGCTCGCTGTGTGTGAAGCACCCCTTAAAGGGACTCTTGTCAGCAGATTTCTGCAATGTAATCTGAAGACAACATGCAGCAACTGTTAAAACAGAGATTTCAGCCCTGTATCTGTAATCTGTTTTTTTGTTTTTGTATTTTTTTGTTTACCTGCAATGTTAGCTTAAGCCTCTTATCTTTATCATTAGTGGGTCTCAGCAGCATGGTTCCGACTCAGACCCTTTCTGTGATTAGCAGCTTCTGTCTATGGAAATATGCACTGAAAGCCTGGAGTGTGGCAGAGGCAGCTCTCTGTGCCCTGCTACATACAAAATCTAATTTTTTTCACTGTGTCAGAACGGCTGCAAACCGTAATCTAAGTGATAAATCATTGAACTCGGGACCTCGGTGCCTACATTATGCTGCTCTCAGATGAGGTAGCAAAAACCTGCTGACAGATTCCCTTTAAAGCATCAAGCTAAATGGACAACATAGCTGTTGGCCAGTGTTCAATTAGAGAAAGAGGGCACTGTATATTGATTTACTTAGAAAGGGATGTCTTTGACTGCATATGGGTTTTTTTATACAGGTATTTTGTACAATTACCCTCCCCATAGTCTGTGAGCCAGAATTAGAGCTCTGCATGCGTGGCTCACTTCTGTGAACCTGGCTAGTCCTTGCATTATTTGGCTGCTACAATGTAAGCTGGTTCCTTGATTAAACTTGCCCTGACGAATAAGGCCATGTTCACACAGTTGAAAAAAGTTTGCTGAAGAGGTGATCTCAAATCTGCAAGTTAACTTACAAAGCCCTGCATAGGGTGAAACCTGTAGAGAAATAGCGGTATAAGTATCAGCAAAAAAAATCTGGATGATACGGAAAGCATGCTGCAGCTTTGAAGACGTATCACTTACTGCACTTACAATTTCTGCAGATTTGCCTTGCAGAATCCACAGCACAAAACGTGAATGTGTAAACCTGGCATGAAGGAGACCGTCATTCAGCATTTTATACCCCTATAAAGGTACGTACCCACGATCAGGACCCGCTGTGCCCTGGACGTGGCAGAGTTGCGAGTCTACTTCGCAGCGGCCCATGCCCACGATCAGGGTTCAAGGGGCTGCAGGCTCTCGCTGTGTTCTCCTAACGGAGGACGCTTGCGACTCCACAGCAAAGAATTCACATGCTTGCGGCTCGAACATCCACAGGACCGCAGGACCGTTTTGGTTGCGGGCGGCACACACACAGTGGGCTTGTGATTTCTAGAAATCACATCCACTTTGCTTTTATTGTACATCACAGCGTTTTGGATGCAGTGAAAACATTCTTCCTCCAAAATCCTGTGAACCCTGATCGTGGACGCGCACCCTAACTGATGGTATGTGTGCACATACTGTGGGTTTTTTTTTTTTTTATGTAGTTTTTTTTTTTTTTTTAAATCTTCATCAAAATCTGCATGCCTTTCCTGGGCGCATTTTGGATTTGCTGTGCACTCAGTGCAGTTTTTTTTTCCTGTGCGGTTTTGGAGCAGAAAAAATCTGCAGCATGTCAGTTTGGTCAGGTTTAGCAGGTTTTTTTTTCTCACCCATTGACTTCAATACATTGACTTTCTTGATGGCCCAAAAAAAAAATAACACATAACTGCAACCAGTTTTGCCCCGCTTTTTTGACACCGTGTGCAGATCTAGTGCAGACAATTTCTGCACCAAATCTGCAGCGTGTGCACATAACCTTAAGGTCCATTAATTCTTATTTAATACATATTTTGCTTGCAGAACTTATAGAATTAGATTTTTTGCTACTTAAGAGAAATCTAGCTTTTACATTTTATGCAAATGAGACATAATTGCTATGGCTGGGACACTGTTTTTACATCTCCCCTGCCTCTCTACCTATTCCATGCCCATCAAATGCCTCTAGTATCATGACATACAAAGCCATGCACAACCTTTCTCCTCCCAACATCTGTGACCTAGTCTTCCGGTACCTACCTGCACACAACCTCAGATCCTCACAAGATCATCTTCTCTGCTCCTCTCTTATCTCCTCTTCCCACAATCGCGTACAAGATTTCTCCCGTGCATCCCCCATACTCTGGAACGCTCTACCTCAGCACATCAGACTCTCCCCTACCGTGGAAAGCTTCAAGAGGAACCTCAAGACCCACCTCTTCCAACAAGCCTACAACCTACAATAGCCCTCAGTCCAGTAGACCACTGCGCAACCAGCTCTGTCCTCACCTATTGTACCATCACCCATTCCCTGTAGACTGAGCCCTCGCGGGCAGGGTCCTCTCTCCTCCTATACCAGTCTGTTTTGTACTGTTAATGATTGTTGTACGTATACCCTCTTTCACTTGTAAAGCCCCATGGAATAAATGGCCTTATCATAATAAATAATAATAGTATCTGACATCTCAGTTTTCTTTCAGTAACCTGCCTCGACTGCCTGAGATTTCATGTAAGCGCAGTCAGTTTCTGAAGCAATACATGCATAGTCTGGTTTCGCTCTGCGCTTGTGCCTACTCCTCAAATTAAACGAGCCCCAAGCACTGATGACGCGCTTTTCCAAACAAATTCAGCAATACCTTTACATGACCAGTCCATTACTGAGTAATTGGCATTTGAATTGATATGCAGTTGAGGCTGAAGTGCTTTATGTAGATCTGAAGCCTCTGTCACTCCAGCTCTATTCCTCACCCAGCACCGCTGCATCCTGTTTAGGCCCGTTTCACACATCCGGCACGCCTGCAGTACAGTACATTCATTTACAGTGGAAGCGCGACACCATGCGGTTGTGTGCTTCATGCACAGCCACATTTTGTCCGCATGGTGTCGCACTTTTACCGTAAATGAATGTACTGCATGTGTGCCGGATCCGGCGACCAGCTGGATGCGTGAAACTGGCCTTAACTGACAGCCTGTATGCTGTGTGACATCAATCAATGGAACAGGCAGACAAGCAGCAGGAAGTGGCAGCACTGGCCGGGGAATAGAGCTGGAGTGACTGAGGCTTCACATCTACAAATATGTCTTCAGTAGTGTTGAGCGGACCCGGACTGGCAAAATCCAGATCCACGCGGTTTGAGCGGCAGATCCAAGTCCGACCCGGACTCGGGATTCCGGGTGCACGATCTGGATTCGGCTTTTTTTTTTTTTTTTTCTCTCGATCTCTCTCTCGATCTCTCTCTCGATCTCTCTCTCGATCTCTCTCTCGATCTCTCTCTCGATCTCTCTCTCGATCTCTCTCTCGATCTCGATCGATCTCGATCGATCTCGATCTCGATCTCGATCTCGATCTCGATCGATCTCGATCTCGATCGATCTCGATCTCGATCGATCTCGATCTCGATCTCTCTCGATCTCGATCTCTCTCGATCTCGATCTCTCTCGATCTCTCTCGATCTCGATCTCTCTCGATCTCGATCTCTCTCGATCTCTCTCGATCTCGATCTCTCTCGATCTCTCGATCTCTCGATCTCTCGATCTCTCGATCTCTCGATCTCTCGATCTCTCGATCTCTCTCGATCTCTCTCGATCTCTCGATCTCTCGATCTCTCGATCTCTCGATCTCTCTCTCGATCTCTCTCGATCTCTCGATCTCTTGATCTCTCGATCTCTCGATCTCTTGATCTCTCGATCTCTCGATCTCTCTCGATCTCTCTCGATCTCTCTCGATCTCTCTCGATCTCTCTCGATCTCTCTCGATCTCTCTCGATCTCGATATCTCGATATCTCGATATCTCGATATCTCGATATCTCGATCTCGATATCTCGATCTCGATATCTCGATCTCGATATCTCGATCTCTCTCTCTCTCGATATCTCGATCTCTCTCGATCTCTCTCGATTCCGGACTTCTTTGTCAACCCGCCGGACCCAGATTATTCTCAGTCCGCGCAACTCTAGTCTTCAGCCTTATTTGCATATCAATTCAAAAACTGATTATTCAGTAATGGAGGAGTGGACTGGCCATGTGAAGGCATTTCTGGAATTATGTTTTAAAGCGCTTCATGCTCACATAAATTGGGGGTTGAAATGCTTTTGACAGCTTCTTTTTCATGATTTTCCTGCAGGTCAGTAGATTATGCAATATCTGTCGCCAATCCCTTCTTTGTGAGATGCTAGTGATTTCCTGGGCTATTAGGTCATCTGAAACTCATGATTCAGTCCATTAGATTACACAGAACTGCCGCGCTCTGTGTTCTTTCGAGGATGAATAATTGCTAAATGATTCCCAGAAGAAACAGACGTCCTTATGTTACTTGATAGTGAACGGGTGTAAATACCCCCTGTGATTTATGTTTGAGTATTGTCTGTACCGTTACACATTCTCCCACCTGATGGTATTTAGACTGCAGCCAGAGATTCTGGGCAGATATACCCACATTACAACATACCAGCCTTTCTAGGGGAAGAAAGAAAAAGTCAGCTGAATAAACTTGTCTAAATTTTGTTGTTCTTACAGATTAGATTCAGCTCAGTGCTATGTCTGTGACTAGTCAGGTTATCTTTCAGCATTAATACGGGGGCTCCGTACTTTACAGCACTGGGGTCTCAAATTCAACCAAAGACAACATCTGCAAGGAGTTTGTATGTTCTCCAAGTGTTTGCGTGGGTTTCTCCCAGCTTAGATTGTGAGCCTCAATGGGGACAGTGATGATAATATCACGATCGGCACGGTGACTCAGTGGTTAGCACAGCAGTCTGGGGTCCTGGGTTCAAATCCCACCAAGGACAACATCTGCAGGGCGTTTGTATGTTCTCCTCGTGTTTGCATGGGTTTCCTCCAGGTTCCTCCCACACTCCAAAGACCTACAGATAGGGAATCTAGATTGTGAGCCTTAATGGGGACAGAGATGATCACGTCTATAAAGCGCTGCAGAATTAATAGCACTAAGGCTGCTTTCACACATCTGGTTGTGCAGTGCAGCACAATCCGTCTCAAAAACCTATGCAACGGATGCGGCGAAAAAAACTGATCCGTTGCATAAGTTTTTCCCATGCGGCCCGTCCGGTTTTTGACGGATGTGGCTTGATACTGAGCATGCGCAGTACAAAAAACCGCATCTGGCGGCCGAATGCGGTTTTTGCCGCAGGACGCTGCATCCGGCATCCATAGGCTTGCAATGTGAATCGCACCGGATCTGGCGCGATTCGTTTTTTGTCGCCGCACGAAAAAATTTGCCAGGCAACGTTCCATCCGGCCGCCGCATGGGCTAAATATGCCACACCTGGCAAAAACCGGACGCAACGCAAGGCCAATGCTGCACAATACGGCGCTAATGCAAGTCTATGCGGGAAAAAACGCAACCGGCGGAAAAAAAACTGTTGCGGTTTTTCTGCAGAGCGCCGTATTGTGCCGCACGGCAAAAACCGGATGTGTGAAAGCAGCCTAAATAAATACATAAAGCTCTGGAATATGATGGCGCTATATAAGCAAACATAAGAAATAATGTCCTTAAATGCAGTCATTCATGTAAAAAAAAAAAAATATAAACCCCAAACACAATGGATTCCTCCTGATTAAATCTTACACATTTGAAACCAGCCATACCAGCCATAAGTACTGGGAATTTCCCATAGATCAAAAAATTAGTGGTACCCACTAACTAATTTGTATATTCACAGCCTGGTTATCCTCTCAGTATCTACAATGGAGGTAATCGGTGGTCAAAAATGTAGGACTTATTCAGATCCTTTGCTTTCCCAGGGAATGAATGGAGCCATATGTGTCTGGCAGATGAAGCTTTCCCCCTTAGGCTAGGTTCACACAAGTGTTAATTCATAGGCCAGTCACTAATCAGATTGTGTATGTGACTGATGTGTTGCCCCCTCTGCAGATGGACACACGTGCTATGTGACCTTCAGCTGGCATCCTCATCCTCAAAAAGAAAGAGACTGGTGCAGACTTTTGTATCACACACACACACACACACACACACACACACACACACACACACACACACACACACACACACACACACACACACACACACACACACACACACATATATACATACATACATACACACATACATACATACATACATACATACATACATACATACATACATACATACATACATACACACACACACACACACACACACACACACACACACACACACACACACACACATATATACATATATACATATATACATATATACATATATACATACATACATACATACATACATACATACATACATACATATACACACACACACACGTAATGACAATGGACAGTTTGTGCCGCAAGTAAGGGTGGTAACAATAAGAGGTTGAGCTGCAGTTACAGCCAAATTTGATACTATAATGTTGCTAGGAAATTCGTGCCATTATACATGTGTTTAGAGAAATCCTTTAGAAGATATTGTGGCTGTGTACACAGCCTTGTGATCTTTTTTAGAGGTCTTAGATCTGTTATCTCCAGGGCTATGGTCAATCACACTGTCTCCAGACTAGATGACATATGTGACCATCACCCTCTTAAAGTGTACAAAAACACTCCGTGTGAAACCTTTCAAGTTTCTGAAGGCGCATGCCTTTCTTTTATTTCTATCCTCTTCGTGCATTACTGTCCTGTAAATGAGACTTTCTCCAGGCAGGTGACATTGTAAGTTTATATACCATGTGGATAAAGTCCTTTGCCCATCCAAGGCACATGCTGACTGGAAATTTGCTCATGTGTATAAGTCCACCCAAAAAAGATTTAACTAAAAAGCTGTACGTTTTACCTACTTAGGCCTTCTTCATGTCTGTGCGAATCACAAACATTTTGCACGGTCCGTGGTGAAGATGCGTGTGTCTGTGTGTTTTACATGTGCTGTCCTCGTGCTATCCGTGTGACATTCGGATAGTACACAGACAGCATGAGCTATTATATTCGCCTGTCTCCCACGCTGCTGTTACTTCCGGGTTCTCAGTGAGTGCAGTGAATATGCAATGAGCTCCCAGAAATAACAGCAGAGGCAGAGACTGCAGCACTGGAGACAGGTAAGTACAAATATTCTTTATTTTTATATGATCTGTTTCCTCCGGTACGTGTCATACAGATCACATCAGTGTATGGTCTGTGTGACATTCGTGCTGCCGGCAGAAAACTGGCATGTTGCCGTGTTGCGTACACGGACATCCGTGTTTTCACAGGGACCATGTGGAGTACACGTATTTGTGCCCAAGCCCATTGATTTTAATGGGTCTACATGATGCATGAAAAGGGATGTCACACGTACCGGAGACACGGATATGTGAAAGAGGCCTTACAGGGCGTTTTCCTTTACTTTTAAACATAAAGGCTAAGGGTCAAGAATTAAAAGTAAAAAATAAAAAAATCTGTATTCTCGGAGCAGTGTCTTTGAGTCTTTGCTGCTAATGTGTACCCAGCTGGTCTCATGGTGTTAATATTGTCACGTGATTGGCTGCAGCCAATCATCGCCCATCAAAAAGTCATTCATTGATTGACTCCATATTTCTAGTGGCTTTTTTATGCCTTGAGACCAACCAGTGCAAAGGAGTGGTGCCATTCTAGTAAGTGATTAACATTTTTTTAGATTTTATTTTCAATTCCCCCCCCCCTCCCCAGGACACGATATGTTTGAAATCATGTGACTACCCCTTTAAACATATATAATTTATCCACTGGGTAAGGTAATAAATTCAGATTTTTCACAGTGAACCATGAACGGGTACTGAGCATGTGCGACCACTGCTCCATAAACACTGTATAGTAACGGAGGTCGTACGTGCTCCATTTACTTCTCCGTTCCCGAGATTGGTAGTCTCAGCATTTAGACAGTTACCCTCTGTCCTGTAAATCAATGATATATGATATTTAGGGAAAAAACACTTTAACAGTTGTTTTACACTTCAAGTAAGTCATATACACTGATTAATTTTTCTTTTTTTGCATTTTAAGAAAGATATTTAAAAATAAAAGGTTAAGCATTATTATTACGCCCCTGTGGGCATAACATGATTTCCACAAGCCAGCATCACTGCCAACTAATGGAAAAGTCGCGCATGCGCGCAGATCATTTTGGCCGCATCCGTGCATACAAGGCCATGGACGGTGCGTGCACTACTTATTTTCTCTGAAACAATTGTACCTGCTGAATCAAGGTCTCTCAGTAGCTCCTCCACAGATGATTCTTAGCTCTTGGACAACTCTTCTGATAATTCTTTTCACTCCTCTGTGTGACATCTTGTGGGGAACACGTGGACATGGCTGGTTTATGGTGAAATAATGATCGTTCCACTTCTGGATTATGGCCCCAATAGTGGTCTCTGGAACCTTTTAGTAGTTTAGAAATTCTTCTGTTACCAATTACATCAGTATGTTTTTGCAATAATAAAGTTGCGAAGGTCTCGAGACAGCTCACCGGTTTTACCCATCATAAGATGTTTCTTGTGTGGCACTTTGCTAATGAGACACTTTTCTAGGCCAGCAGAATACTTTTTTTTCCCTGTGCCATATTACACATAACGTAATTTATGAACATCTCCGGTTCATTTCTTTGACAGTGTGGATTGAATGGCTTGTTACTGACATCTGGTGAGAAATTCATGTAAAAAGCACCTTTAGAAATATATTTACTTAGAAAATTGGTGCTTTGTTCATTACTTATTTCACCGGCTGTATGATCCTCCATTTGTCACTCGTCATGTGAACCAGACGGCGTAATTGCTGTGCATGTTCCCTCCCGGTGCTGTCTTTCAGGTCGGTTTCTCTAGTTGTGATCTTTTTCTTGGTAAGACGGTCTTATGTTACAGAACTGCCTCGGGTACTTTATTGTGATGGAAACGTGTGCTTTTCACTAGGTGTAGCTGCAGAGACTATGGGAACCTACCACTGTCATAGCAAAGTAGTGATAGTGTAAGGAGGTCAAGCAGTGCCTACAGTCGGGTGGAAATTTCCACTGATATAAAATGAGCAAGTAAAAAAAAAATGTGCAGCGACTTCGGGTACAACCGAGGATTTGCAGCTGTCGCTCACAGACCTTGCACCTCCACATAAACAATGACTGGAGACTTTTCTCATATGTGAAACTTAGTGAGGAGCTGTTCACACCATGCAGCTAGACTAGTTTTACTTCTGAAGTATTAGTCAGATTTACTCTGTAATTCCTATCCTATTCTTTGGAAACAAAGGAGCTTGTCCTTCTGAATTAAAGGGAACCTTGTTATCAGATTCATGCTGCCCGAACCTTGTGCATCATGAATCAGACTGGCTGCACGATTAGACTGGCATGTTCTACTCTGAAACGCTGAGTGTTGCGTTATGCACGGAGAAGTACCAAGCGAAAGGTAAGGAAAACAGTGTGTCTAGGGAAGGGTGAGATGGTGACCCCCTGACCAAACCTACTGCTGGTCCCCTGGGTCCTTCACCGCCCTAGAAAGGTCCCGCACCTATGCACCAAGCGGGATACCTGACCCTAGGTATCCCTAGTGCTGGATCCTAAATAGGGAACGGATGGGATGAGCTCTTCGTCAACCCCACTAAACGGTAAAGGAAAACACAAGGAGGACACCCAGAGGAAAAAGCTTTAACTACTTATCCACAGATGACTCACATTAGTTGAGCAAACCTTCAGCAACGATACTACGGATGAGAGCAAGCCACCTGCTTGCAACCAGAGCTAGAGTGAACTGAATAATATCACCAGTACCAGTCCAGGGAAGAAGGGAGTATTTAAACACCAAGGGAATACTGATGATCAGCTGCTGGGTGGAAGGCGAGCTCCTGCTGGGTCCAAAAGGAGGAGAGAAGAAAATCCAGCAGGAAAGCTACCTATTACAATGAATACTAACAGCAGCAACAATAGAAAGTCAGGGAGCATTGTGCAGCCAAACGTGATCTTCTATTGCCAAAAACCACATGACTGTTACCCATGATACAGGGTGACCCCCTCTGTCACCAGAACAGGCATCCCCTTCACCGTCCTGGCTGCACCCCTATACATTTCCTCCTGCCTGTGACAGCCAGGGAGAGAAAAATGGATTTGAAAAATGGGAACCTACACCTATCAAAAAATCGGTGTCCAGTGTTAGCTTCTTTAGGCTGGAATACCCCTTTAAAGAGTCACTTGTCATATGTTTTCAAAGACTGGTCTAAATGTTGTTGCTCTCCTGAATCTGGAGGTTTTTTGTTTAGTTTTTTACATTTTATATAAATCCTTTTTTTTTTCTTCTTCGGCTAAGTGGGCGTGGTAATCAACTTATCTCTGTGGGAGTCTTTGAAGACAACGCCCAGTTGGCTAAAAAGACTAGATTTACATGCAGCAAATAGAACTATATTTTAGGATTAGAGAGGTGCAGGAAAAAGTGAAATATAAAGGCAGATTTATCAAAACTGCAGCATTTACACCCGGTACGAAAAGACTACACACAATCCTATTTCTAGGAAGGTACGGCTCCTCTTTCAGGCCTTATACACAGGCAGAGGAGTCGTTTCTCGTGGATTCATACAGAATAACATAATCTGTGGCTTGTTCTATTCCATCTTGGGAGAAGTCCATGACGAAACCATCTGACAATATTTGCTGGTCGTCTGTATCTCCGGAGATGCATATGTCTGCACCAAAGCTGTAAACACAAAACAACTCAATATTATCCAGCCTATGTGCATAGCTACATTATATTTTATTTTAGAAGGAAACCACAAATTAAGCTGATTGACCCCAATTATATATTTTGTATATAGTTGTTTTTCTTGTTTGCTTTTTTTTTTTTTGCCCGTTGTAACACTCACCACTGGTGAAGGCGGCGAGCGGGAGTGGACCCACTGGACCACAGGGGGAACCGAGGATTATCCTTTAGTGGGAGAGGCGTAACTAAGCTCCTGCCACGAGGCAGAACGCCAGGTGCCACTCCCAGGGCAGTATCCGGGACTGTGGCAGCTGTGCAGAGCAGGGAGAAACCAGGAGAGCGGTCAGGTAACAGGCAGGACAAACTGGGCAGAACAGGAACACATTCTGGAAGTGAACATGCACCATAGGTACAGGCAGGTGCAGAGCTTCCGCAACGGTCATCAGGTCACCAGGCAAGGAACATCGGGCACAGAACATCAGACACAGGGGCAGCCGGGTCAGCACATCTGGAAGAACTCTAGTCATCAGGGTCCAGGTCATCAGGCACAGGACATCGTATACAGGTGCAGCCGGGATGGCCGAGGCAGGGAGGGACGCAGGTGCAGGACAAAGGGGTGGTACCAGGGAACAGACAAGACAGGTCCAGGGAAACAGACAGGACAGACACAGCAGAACAGAACTGGTAGCATGCAGGACTGGTGCTGGAGGCTGGGAGACCAGAGCAGACAGCCAGGAGCAACACACAGGCTCGGATCAGAATCCTAATGCATTGCTCTGACTAGTGATGTGAACGACACAAAGATCCAGCTCCCTGCTGTGAACGACAGGAGCCGGATCACTAGTGTGAGCCACTAAAATATCTAAACGTCTCTTTTCGCCGTTAAAACCCCGCCCACCCGCGGCTAAACGCCGCCTACTCAGCAATCTAATTGGTCGCTTGTAAGTGGGCAAGGTTTAGCCGCAGGTGGGCGGGGCTTTGGCAGCGTTACTATAATCTTAAATGTGTTCACCTGGGGTGAACACATTTAATAAGGAGCAGAGAACGAGCTGAAAGATCCGGCTCTTTTTGGTGAGTGGAGCCATGGGAACCGGATCACCAAAAAGAGCCGGACTGCCCATCACTAGCTCGGACTCCTCCCATCAGGGGAAGGGAGCCTTAAGTACCTGGTGCCCCCTTGTGATTGGCTGGGGACACCTTAGCAAGGTGCTCATGCTTCCTCTTTAAAGGGACAGGATGCATACGCACGTGCACCCCCCTAGCCTGGAGCTGAGGACTGACACAAACGTAGGTATCCATGGGGAGGATGAGCTGAGGACAGACACACCAGTGGGCATCTGAGGGGATAAGCCGGGGACTGCACTACATGTGAATGGCAATGAAGGGACACAGAGGACGCATGGGCGGCCATGCAGGTAAGCAGAGGACCGCACAGCATGAGGATGGCCATGCAGGAAATGGGCGAGAACATGGACTTGGTGCTAGGACACTGCGGCGTGTTGGCACACTAGGGAAGCCGGCACTACGCCCTTAAATTGTAATATCCAGTGTTATTTGAAATCCAGCACAAAGTGGTTTAAAATCCAATAACTCTTCTTGTAAATTCATTAAATATTGAAGGTACAGAAGAGTTTTTCTTTACACAATCCGAGTTATTGCGACTCTAATAATCTGACTCAAAACGCGTCAAAAAACTCTTCTGCAGCTTCTAAATTTTAATGGGTTTACAAGAAGGATTACTGGATTATAAACCGCTGTGTGCTGGACTCAAACTAGCATTGGACTTTATGAAGTACATGTGGAGCCTCAGCAGCTTTGTCCATGGCACTGATCACCTGCAGGCTGGATCAACAGATCAAGGAAGGGCGAGCTGTACCTAACAATACCATTCATCTACATTGTTACATTGTACCCCCTCCCCAGGGCTGTAATAATACTCGCCCATAACTGTGAAGACCATCAGTTCTGTTGTTTATCCCATAAACCTTTCCTACATACTTTCCAACTAGTATAACCTTCAAGAGGTGAGGCCGCGGTGCCTTGGCTCTGGTTGTGTTGGGGGGGGGGGGGCAGTAATAGAGGAAACGTCACTGTCAGATGTACTGAGGTTGATCTGGTAGTTTGCGAAGCTTGTAAATGTCACATTACACTGCAGTGTGGAGTGCAGTTCCTTTCTGCGTGTTTCTTCCTTGTGTGCTAGCCAGTAGATAAACATTACATTGCTGCCGCTGATGCACACGATGTGTACTCTGCATATACCCATCACCAATGGCTTGTTTTCTGTCTGCTGCATAAAACTCTTTAAAAGGGGAATTTAAAAGGACGAACAAACGTAAAATGAAAGCTATGCAAGATGAAAGGGAAATAAGAAATGGCATGTAGCAATGATTACATGCTTGGGCCATGGAGAAATATATATTTTTTTTTATTACATGCTGCAAACCTCGAGTATTCACAAGCAGGGCAGTACAGGAAAACTTTCCCAACACGAGATGCCTAATGACATAAAACAATAGCGAAATATCTGCAGTCATGTAGAGGCTTGAGATCTCCACACGACACTGTTATAAGTGATGAGAACGCCCCTAATGGCAGCCGTCTTCTGTCCTACTATTCATTAAATATAATCATATATCCAGCCTTAAGGTGGGGTGGGTACAGGTAGATCAGATCTGTTCTCACAGTCTAGGTAAGGGCTATGCGGCAAATTTTGTTGTGTAAGGCTATGTTCACAACCTGGATAGACAACGGACGGTGGATAGAAGGGATTCACCTCCGCGCTGCCGTGGACGAAGGAATAAGAGCAAGTCCTATCAAGTGATTTTATTCAACACGTTTCAAAGTGGAAACTCCAGGATAAAACCCACTGGTGATTATACTGACGGAGTTATCAATCGCGTCAAAATCACTTTGTAGGACTTGCTCTTATTCCTTCTTCCACGACATCGCAGCGTTTAAAGGGAATCTGTCAGCAGGTTTTTAATACCTTATCTGCGAGCAGCATGATGTAGGCCAAGAGGCCCTGAGTTCAACGATTTATCACTTAGATTACTGGCTGCAGCCGTTCTGACACCGTGAAAGATTTTAGATTTTCATGTAGCAGATCTCTGAGAGCTTTCCTTAGGGGTTCTTCTCACATAGTGAGATCACTGCTGAGTCATGTTTTTTTTGTGACGCACCAGTGACTTCATTAGCGACCTTGCTGTGTGTGACACTGAGCAGCGATCTGGCCCCTGCTGTGAAATCGCTGCTCGTTACACACAGTGCTGGTTCATTTTTTGAACGTTGCTCTCCCGCTGTGAAGTGCACATCGCTGTGTTTGACAGTGAGTGAGCAACGATCTGAATGTGCAGGGAGCAGGAGCCGGCTTCTGGTAGCCTGTGGTAAGCTGTAACCAAGGTAAATATCGGGTAACCAAGCGAAGTCCTTTGCTTGGTTACCCGATATTTACCTTGGTTACTAGCGTCCGCCGCTCTCAGGCCGCCAGTTCCCTGCACACGTAACCGGAGTACACATCGGGTAAATAAGCAAAACGGTTTGCTTATTAACCCGATGTGTACTCTGGCTACGAGTGCAGGGAGCCAGCGCTAAGCGGTGTGCGCTAGTAACCAAGGTAAATATTGGGTAACCAAGCATCATTCCACGCGTCGCTGGGGGCTGGTCACTGGTCGCTGGTGAGATCTACCTGATTGACAGCTCACCAGCGACCATGTAGCGACGCACCAGCGATCCTGACCAGGTCAGCTCGCTGGTGGGATCGCTGGAGCGTCGCTAAAGTGTGACGGTACCCTAAAGGCCCCGTCACACTAAGCAACATCGCTAGCAACATCGCTGCTAACGAACAACTTTTGTGACGTTGCTAGCGATGTTGCTGTGTGTGACATCCAGCAACAACCTGGCCCCTGCTGTGAGGTCGTTGGTTGTTGCTGAATGTCCTGGGCCATTTTTTAGTTGTTGCTGTCCCGCTGTGAAGCACAGATCGCTGTGTGTGACAGCGAGACAGCAACAACTAAATGTGCAGGCAGCAGGAGCCGGCTTCTGCGGAGGCTGGTAACCACTGTAAACATCGGGTAACCAAGAAGCCCTGTCCTTGGTTACCCGATATTTACCTTTGTTACCAGCCTCCGCCGCTCTCACTGTCAGTGCCGGCTCCTGCTCTGTGCACATGTGGCTGCAGGACACATTGGGTTAATTAACCCGATGTGTGCTGTAGCTAGGAGAGCAAGGAGCCAGCGCTAAGCGGTGTGCGCTGCTCCCTGCTCTGTGCACATGTAGCTGCAACACACATCGGGTAATTAACCCGATGTGTGCTGTAACTAGGAGAGCAGGGAGCCAGCGCTCAGTGTGCGCTGCTCCCTGCTCTCTGCACGTGTAGCTCCGTGCGCTGGTAACCAAGGTAAATATCGGGTTGGTTACCCGATATTTACCTTAGTTACCAAGCGCAGCATCTTCCACGCGGCGCTGGGGGCTGGTTGCTGGTGAGCTCACCAGCAACTCGTGTAGCCACGCTCCAGCGATCCCTGCCAGGTCAGGTTGCTGGTGGGATCGCTGGAGCGTCGCAGTGTGACATCTCACCAGCAACCTCCTAGCAACTTACCAGCGATCCCTATCGTTGTTGGGATCGCTGGTAAGTTGCTTAGTGTGACTGGACCTTTACACCATCAACGTTTTTTGAGAGAAGCAGCATGTAAATTCCTGCAGCGGTTTTTCACCATGAGTGCAAGAATGCGAACACTGCTTTTATTTTTTGCTGCGTTTTTGCTGATTTTTGTGGTGACTAAAACAAACTTTACTAAACATGCACTGTAGATAAATTACAAAAAATGTAGCAACAACACAGCAAAATCCGTTTTTTGTTTTTTTGTTTGTTTTTTTTTTTTTTTTTTTTTTGTTTTTTTGTTTTTTACTGCCAAGAGAGCAGGTTTTGGCTGCAGCAAAAAACACAACGTTGCAGCGCTGCGGAGATTAAGCTAGACATGGACAACCTGTGGACAAAAATCCACCAGGTTTGGCAGTGTCACCATATAACACTCTTCATTTTGCATGGATTTTTTCTGCAGGTTTATAAAGGTAAAATATGCGGCTGATTACAGAACCAAGCAAAATCCATACTGTAATTGACGTGATCTGCATTTTCCAATCTGCAGCACGTCCGTATCTACTACGGATTGCAGACAGTGTAGCAGCCAGTGGTGGTGGATCCGCAGAGGAACCAACAAGTCACACATGGGGATTTTGCTGCTATTTGCAGTGTATCAGTGGACGTGCCTAAACGCTTGTTCACACGCTGCCTTTTTGCAGAGTTATATTTTTCCCCCACAGTATAGAAAAATACAACTTTTTACAGTCCGAGCACAGTGACATTTTTGACATGTGTGACCAGGGAAGCCGGACATCGGAAAGTCTCCTACATTTCCCCCTGAAATATACCAGTCATTCAGAAACATGGCCTAGGATGTAATGGGTAGACGCAGGGTCTCCACCTGCACAGTTCCTCCTCTCTATTTATATGCCTTCAGGTTCTAAGACCCTCGTTAAAGGTGTATTCCCACCACAGTTGTGCCCTGACCGCTAGGTCTGTGGTGGGAATGGCTTGGCATAGAAGCTGCTCTTGTAGTTTCTCACGATTTTTTATGTGAATAATGCACTTTTCGCTGTTGCTTTTTTGTTTCTTTAGGCATCAAAGTGAGCGGTGGTGAATGTTGTGTCAGCTGCTGATCATGTGCTGGAAGCCAACAGTGCGAAGCTGAACTGCTCGTAGCTTGGCTTCTCCTTATTCTTGTGCTCATTTTCATCAAGGAAAGTAGATGCTCATGCCTCTTGCGGTCCTAACCTTACATACATAGGTTTGCACGCTGTGCATAGAGATGTGAGCAAGCCGTGTGTTCATGGACCGCGCTGTATGGTGAGCAAACAGGTCATTTGTGCAGCGATATGAGCCGTACACAAGGCCATACCCGCCAGGCAATGGTCGCCAGAATGATCATAAATGTAATCCACGTCCTATATTAGATCTCGCTCTGGGCAGTTTATGGTTACGGTGCTTGGAAAATGTTAGCCTTCTTCTGAGACCACCAGCAATCTGCTGTAATCGCTACATACAATTTCGTCCGACCGCGCACTTTCTCCCTGTAGGATTACAATGAAGCAGACTGGGAACCACTGTCCGGATTAGGGGCAGCTAACTTTATAATGGTCGTATGTACTAATGGGCTATGGTCAAAGGTTCACTTAGGCCGGCGTCACACGGTACGATATATCGGGCGATATGTCGTCGGGGTCACGGATTCCTAGATGCACATCCGGCATCGTTAGAGATATCGTACCGTGTGACACCTCTGAACGACTGTGAACGAGCAAAAATACTCACCTTATCGTTGCTCATTGACACGTCGTTCATTTTCAAAATGTCGGTCCTCCTTCTGTGCTTCGGTTGTTCATCGTTCCCGAGGCAGCACACGTCGCTCCGTGTGACACCCCGGGAACGACGAACTGCAGCTTACCTGCGTCCTCCGGCAATGCGGAAGGAAGGAGGTGGGCGGGATGTTACGTCCCGCTCATCTCCGCCCCTCCGCTTCTATTAGGCGGCCGCTGTGTGACGTCGCTGTGATGCCGAACGTCCCTCCCCCTTCAGGAAGAGTATGTTCACCGCCCACAGCAAGGTCGCTCGGGAGATAAGTGCGTGTGACGGGGTTAACAACTTTGTGCGCCACGGGCAACTAATTGCCCGTGAGGCACAAACGACGGGGGCAGGTACGATCGCTCGTGCGATCGCACGATGGATCGTACCGTGTGACGCTGGTCTAAGGGCTCATTCAGATGTCTGGTTTTTTGGGGGGGTTTTATGAGTGCGATCTCGGTTTTTCACGGGTGGCACTCCGTGAAATAGTGAATGGGGTCATCCACATGACTATTATTTTTCCTCCCAAAATGTCAGAGATCTGCTCGATTTTTATCTGAATGTCCGGTCAAAATTAGCAATGCAAGTCTATAGGTCTGCAAAAAGAAATCAGAGCGCACTCGGATGTCCAATTGTTGTCCGCCTTTCACAGACTGCGGTGCCTGAAAAGATGGAGAAACATTTTCATTCCATTCCTGGAAAAACTGATTGAACTCTTCACAGTAAAAACTGACAATCTGACACTCCTAATAATAAAAACACTAATGAAACTTGGACAGAGTTTCTCATATGAGAAGTTCAGTGATATCTGAGTGAGCCCTTAGGACATGTTCACACGATCAGGACGTGGCGAGGCCTGACCTACAGGGCCACAAGTCTCCTCCACAGGAGGCCGCAGCTGCCCGTGCCCATGATCCGGGCTTGAGCCGCTGCGGTCTCTGTTATCCCTGCGGAGAATGCGTGCGACTCCGCAGCAAAGAATTGACATGCTTTCAGCTCAGGAAGCCGCAACGCAAGTCAGTTTATTCTGCGGGCCTGATAAGCACAGTGGGCAGGAGATTTCTATAAATCCCATCCACTGTGCTTGTACTGTACAATACAGCGAAAACACGCTTCATCCAAAACGTTGTGAACCCTGATTGTGGGCACCGCAGCCTTAGGCTGGATTGTATGGCAACTTTGGCCACAGTACAGGTTACATGGCCAAAGACTGCGGTATGAAGTTATTACATTGGAGCATAATGCAAGAGAATAGGACAAAATACCGTGGCACGCAAGCAAGTCCCAAAAAATCAAGCTTGTTCAGACTTTGTACCTTGTGGCAGGACCTTACAGATTGCAGTGATTCCATTCATTGTATCATACAGCGATCTTGTTCTATCCAAAGTCATTGTGGAGCTCCAGCCCAAGGACTTGTTCACGTCTAATTTTCCAACGCACTAGAAAAACGGACCGATGATTCTCATCAGCCTCAGATGAAACTTGTGTCACACTCTGATCAGATTTTCTCATACGAGGAGATGATAAAAAAAGCGAAAAACAAACCCTCTCCACCTTCTCCATTATGACAGTCCTTGAAAATGTTTCCGCACTCGTCATCTGAATGTGGTCCAATTTCTTCACGGATCTATTGGCTTGCATTGCCAGTATTGATCCGACACTAGGATTAAAATCAGACGTCGCCATGACTTTCTGCAGATCGAAAAATCACCGACATGTGACTGACCCCATATCATAGGTGGAAACCCGCACATGAAAAGCAGACGTCTGAGGGTTTAGACAGGACATTTACATAAATCCCAGTAAATTGAGTGGAATGATCGGCCCCGGAGCTCCAACACTACGTCACTTCATGCATATACCCCACATTTAATGTTAATGTGGCTGCGGCGGCGGGGGGGCATCCACCGTTGTACAGAGTGCAGCTACATCTTAGAGCTTTATAGCAGTAACCCGATTGTTACGTGAAACACGACAATATAATCTGGTGTTATGTAAATCCAGTTCAGATTCCAGATGGTGATCTTCTAATCAGCCCATGCCAACCTCTGCATGGCGTCATTGTGAAGGCTGATTGAAAACCCTGCGCCGCATGCTCGCTCTGTCACAATGAATAGAATAATATGAAAGCCCTCGGTAGCCTGAAATGCTTTCCTTGTACAATGCCCTGCATACAGGAAGCTATAAATATCCCCCCAACTTCATATTTATACATATTGAGCTTTTATTGAAAGGCTTTCTAGAGATAACCACTCTGCTATACAATATAATACCCGAATAACCCTTCCTTCACTATTCACGCCGCCGAGCGTCACCGTCAGAAGACCTGCAAGTGCAGAAAAGGCAAACTCTTAACACTAGAAGTCCCAGGAATTTCGAGCTCCATAGGGTTCCAATGGTAGAAATGTTAAATGACCCCTCTCTGGGACTTCTAGTGTTTAACGGAGTTGTGTTTTTTGCTTTTAGAAACTCGCACCACCCATCTATGGTCTGTTTGGAGGCACAGTTCAGCCCCAGAACTGTGAAGTCTGAACCAGCCTGTGAGCAAGGATTGTGCGGAGTTACACTACCATGCCCGCGTGCTCGGTATTCGGAATGAAAACTGATGAGCGGGCACTACTCTGCTCGGGCGCTCGGTACTCGTAACAAGCAGTTTGACACTTGGATGAGCTCGACTCATGTACCAAGTATAATGGAATTCAATGGGGAACTTGAGCATTTTTTCCAGAAAGATTTTCCAGAAAAATGATCACGTTCCCACTGACTTCCATAAGACTCGGTGGTACACAAGTCGAGCCCGTCCAAGCGTCCTTCTGCTCATTACAAATACAGAGCACCTGAGCATGGTAGTGCCCATTCGTCACTACTCATTACGAGGACCGAGTATGGTAGTACTCACTCATCACTGTTTGTAACCAGTATCAAGCACCTGAGCATGTTAGTGCCCCCTCATCACTATTCTTTAAGAGCACTTGAGCATGGTAGTGCCTGCGCATCATTATTTACTAGTACCGAACATGGTAGTGCCCGCTCATCATTTGTTCTGAGCACCCAAGCATAGTAGTGCCCACTCATCACTATTCGTTCCGAGTACCTGAGCATGGTAGTACCTGCTCATCACTATTCGTTCAGAGTACCTGAGTATGGTATTGCTCGCTCATCAATATTCGTACCGAGCCCCCCGAACATGGTAGTGCTCCCTCATCACTATTTGTAACCAGTATCGAGCACCTGAGCATGTTAGTGCCCGCGCATCACTATTTGTTACTGGTATCAAGCATGGTAGTGCCCGCGCATCACTATTTGTTACTAGTATCAAGCATGGTAGTGCCCGCGCATCACTATTTGTTACTGGTATCAAGCATGTTAGTGCCCGCGCATCACTATTTGTTACTGGTATCAAGCATGGTAGTGCCCGCGCATCACTATTTGTTACTAGTATCAAGCATGGTAGTGCCCGCGCATCACTATTTGTTACTAGTATCAAGCATGGTAGTGCCCGCGCATCACTATTTGTTACTGGTATTAAGCATGTTAGTGCCCGCGCATCACTATTTGTTACTGGTATCAAGCATGGTAGTGCCCGCTCATCACTACTTGTACCGAGCCCCCTGAGCATGGTAGTACCTGCACATCACTATTCGTTAAGAGTACTGAGCATAGTGGTGCTCGTTCGTCACCAGTCAGAAACAACAAAGCCGTGGAGGAACCCTGGGAAATTAGCATGACTTGCAGCTTTCAAGCATCTGCATTCTGCTGGTGGTCTTTTGCAATTAATCTGCTTTATGTGACTATACCGTAACTGAAAAATGATTGTTTTAGGGTCTAATTATCAAGATCTGTTTATGTTAAAGGGATTGCCTCATGTTGTTAAATGGGTAAAATTTAAAGTGTTTGTCAAAACAAGCAGCTTTGCAATTTACTTCTGAAGAATTCGCTCTGTATTTTTAACTCTATAGTTTAATGCTCATTGCCATCCTCTGCAACTGTACTAGAACAGCATGTCCATCTTTAATTGTCCTCATACCTCTCCTCCTGCTGCCTCTTTGACCAGCTACAATCTGGCTTCCGACTGCATCATTCCACTGAAACTGCCCTGACTAAAGTCACTAATGACCTACTAACCGCAAAAGCCAAGCGACTCTACTCTATCCTCCTCCTACTGGACCTGTCCTCTGCCTACAACACAGTAGACCATTCCCTCCTACTGCAGATTCTCTCATCTCTGGGAATCACAGACTTGGCTCTGGGCATCACAGACTTGGCTCTATCTTGGATCTCCTCATACTTAACCGACCGAACTTTCAGCGTCTCCCATTCTCACACCACTTCCTCATCTCACCCTCCATCTGTCGGTGTCCCCCAAAGCTGGGGTCACACTAAGCGACAACGACGTCGCTGTTACGTCACCATTTTCTGTGATGTAACAGCGACCTTGTAAGTCGCTGTTATGATCGCTGCTTAGCTGTCAAACACAGCGACACAGCAGCAATCATAACGTCGCTACATGTGCAGAGAGCAGGGAGCCGCGCTTAGCGCTGGCTCCTTGCTCTCCTAGGTACAGAACACATCGGGTTAATTAACCCGATGTGTACTGCAGCGACATGTCACAGTGCAGAGAGCAGGGAGCCGCACACACTGCTTAGCGCTGGCTCCTTGCTCTCCTAGGTACAGTACACATCGGGTTAATTAACCCAATGTGTACTGCAGCGACATGTCAGAGAGCAGGGAGCCGCGCGCACTGCTTAGCGCTGGCTCCTTGCTCTCCTTGCTACAGTATACATCGGGTTAATTACCCGATGTGTACTGCAGCTACATGTGCACAGAGCAGGAGCCGGCACTGGCAGCAAGGGCGGAGGCTGGTAACGAAGGTAAATATCGGGTAACCAGGGAAAGGTCTTCCCTTAGTTACCCGATGTTTACAGTGGTTACAGCTTACCGCAGCTGCCAGACGCCGGCTCCTGCTCCCTGCTCGCTTCATTTCATCGCTCTCTCGCTGTCACACACAGCGATGTGTGTGTCACAGCGGGAGAGTGACGACCAAAAAATGAAGCTGGACATTCAGCAACGACCGGCGACCTCACAGCAGGGGCCAGGTCGTTGCTGGATGTCACACACAGCGACAGCGACGGGACGTCGCTGCAACGTCACAGGAAATGGTGACGTAGCAGCGACGTCGTTGTCGCTGTGTGTGACACCAGCTTAAGGCTCAGTTCTTGGACCCCTGCTGGTCTCCATCTACACCTTCGGCCTGGGACAGCTCATAGAGTCCCACGGCTTCCAGTATCATCTCTATGCCGATGACACACAGATCTACCTCTCTGGACCTGACATTACCTCTCTACTAACCAAAATACCACAATGTCTGTCTGCTATTTCATCCTTCTTCTCTGCGCGATTCCTAAAGCTTAACTTGGACAAAACAGAGCTCATTGTCTTTCCTCCTCCTCACTCATCTCCTCCAACAAGCCTTTCCATCAAACTTGATGGTTGTTCACTCTCCCCAGTCTCACAAGCTCGTTGCCTTGGAGTAACCCTCGACTCGGCTCTATCCTTCAAGCCACACATCCAAGCCCTCTTCACCTCATGCCGATTACAACTCAAAAATATTTCCTGGATCCGTGCTTTCCTTAACCAAGAATCAGCAAAAACATTAGTGCATGCCCTCATCATCTCCCGCCTCGACTACAGCAACCTCCTGCTCTGTGGCCTCCCTTCCAACACTCTTGCACCCCTCCAATCTATCCTAAACTCTGCGGCCCGCTTAATCCACCTCTCCCCTCGCTTCTCCCCAGCCTCACCACTCTGCCAATCCCTTCACTGGCTTCCCATCACCCAATGACTCCAGTTCAAAACATTAACCATGACATACAAAGCCTTGCAGAACCTGTCTCCTCCCTACATCTGTGACCTAGTCTTCTGGTACCTACCTGCACGCAACCTCAGATCCTCACAAGATCTCCTTCTCTACTCCTCTCCTATCTCCTCTTCCCACAATCGCGTACAAGATTTCTCCCGTGCATCCCCCATACTCTGGAACGCTCTACCTCAGCACATCAGACTCTCCCCTACCGTGGAAAGCTTCAAGAGGAACCTCAAGACCCACCTCTTCCATCAAGCCTACAACCTACAATAGCCCTCAGTCCAGAACACCACTGCACAACCAGCTCTGTCCTCACCTATTGTACCCTCACCCATTCCCTGTAGAGTGTGAGCCCTCGCGGGCAGGGTCCTCTCTCCTCCCATACCAGTCTGTTTTGTACTGTTAATGATTGTTGTACGTATACCCTCTTTCACTTGTAAAGCGCCATGGAATAAATGGCGCTATAATAATTAATAATAATAATTGTATTTGAAGTGGCTGGTTTCTTAGGCAAGGCGTGCACTCTTGCAATTGTCGCTCAGAGGCTGTCAGGCACTCCTCCGATGGGGAAGAAGCCTGGGAGAGCACACAGGTCAGACCAGTGGCTAGACTGTCCATCTTCAAAAGCGCACCGTCCCCGGGAAGTAGGAAGACAGAGGAGCCGTGCGCTCCTGAACACAGCTGATGAGCTCTGCTATGTAAAGGGACCTTGTTGGCACAGAATGACTGTTCAAATCAAGTACAGGCGCTCCGTGCCTCACCAAATATTTAAGTGCACTGTCCCACCTGCTTGCTTTTCTTCTGTCTTCACCCCCCCCCACCTTCTTTGATTGACAGCTCTAGCTTCATACAGCAGAGATAAATGGAGAACAAGTAGGCAGGACGTTGCACCTACATTTTTGGCCCCTCCATAGTGCACCGAGCTTGGTTTGAACAGTCATTCTGTGCTGACAGTCCCTTTTAGGGTGGCCATGTACCCTAACAAGCTGTCGACCAGACACAAGCTTGTCTATTTCCCCCATATTCATGCACTTCTGGCTCTGCGGAGCATGCATGTTTTCAGCGGGCATTGTTGTTTACCCACAGATGAACTATTGAAATAGCTGAACTCGCTGCATGTTCTGGAATACGATTCTGATAATTATTATACAACAAAGAATCTGGGTTTATGTAATTCCCTACAGAAAGGACGTAATGCTGTACAATGTGGGAACCGGTTTGGCCACTTCAGAAGCCAATTTTACTTTTATTAGTGACCCAGCAATATGTCCACAGCAGAGAGTTGCCCAAAAAGTTGAGACTTCTCCAGCCCTGCTACCGCCAGTAAAGGCAGCAGTATTTTTGGACAGTTTTGCAGAAGCACAGACATCCATATAATGAAGCTGTACTCCTTGTATCAGTGAAGTTATGTAAATTGTATTTAATATCTATTGAAAAATGATATTTGGATCAAACCCTTTGAGGCAGCCCATCTGCCCACCATTGTTGTCCCGATCAGTCGGGAGGTGGGTTGGTGGGGGGACTTGACACTCAAACCCACTGATCTTCATAAGGACCTTCAAAGTACTCATTATGCTGATTGAGAGTATATCCAGAGGTCGCACCAGTGTTCCTTTGGGTGCACAGATTTTGGTGCAGTATTGTCCAAAAAGTGAATGTGGAATGTGAAGCAAATCCTCACTGGTCCCTCTCCTGGATCTAGTCATGTGGTCTTTGCCTTTTAAATCTGCATCATAATCCTCAGTGGTGTTTTTCCCAAAAAGTGTGTGTGATACTTTCCCGCAATGAGCTTTTCTTCAGTTTTTGATGCTGCAGAAATTCTTTACCTATTATGTAACTGAGATTACTTGCAATATATATTTATTTATTTATATATAATTATTATTTTTTTTTGTTTTAAGTGGGCTCTTGATGCTGCGTTTTTTTGGGGATTGGTGCCATGTTTTATACAAAGTTGCTTTGTTTTTATTACCTGATATTTGGATTTGGCAAAACTTTATATACTGTATTTTTCGGATTATAAGACACACTTTTCCTCCCAAAAATGTGGGAGGAAAATGAGGGGTGCATCTTTAAAATTCGAATGTAGCTTACCAGGAGGTGGAGAATGGGGAATGGGCGCTGTGCTGGCTGCTGGGTGAGATGCTGTCGGTGGGGCTGTGCTGGCTGCAGCGGGTGAGATGCTCTGGCGGTGCAAGGCTGTTCTGGCTGTGGCGGGTGAGATGCTCTGGCGGCGGTGTGGGGCTGTGCTGGCTGCGGTGGGTGCTGTGTGGAGCAAGGCAGTGCTGGGGAGAGATGCTCTGTCAGCAGTGTGATCTTCAAATAATGCCGCCAGGAGTCGGCGTGTGCGCAGATGGAGCTCTCGGATTGTCATTTATGCAGGCGCCGCTTCCGTGGGGCATTATTTGAAGATCACACTGCTGACAGAGCATCTCACACCCGCACTGCCCTGTTCCACATAGCCAGCGCGGCCGGCCCCACTGCGGCCGGCCCCACTGCGGCCGGCCCCACTGCGGCCGGCCCCACTGCGGCCGGCCCCACTGCGGCCGGCCCCACTGCGGCCGGCCCCACTGCGGCCGGCCCCACTGCGGCCGGCCCCACTGCGGCCGGCCCCACTGCAGCCAGCCCCACTGCAGCCAGCCCCACTGCAGCCAGCCCCACTGCAGCCTCCTGTGACCCCCGCTTCACCACTGCTGTTGCCCACCTACGGTAAGACCCCATCGGAGTATATTATGCACCCCTCCATTTTTTATTTTTTTACTTTTATTATCTCTATATTTGGGGTGCGTCTTATAAAACGAACAATACGGTACTCCTGTGCGGATTACATGCTGATTTTGTGTTTCTCCAGCAGAAAGGCACTAAAATTTATGTAGAGTATGTTTTGATTATTTATTTTTTATTTATTTTTTTTATTTTTGCTGCTAATGAAAAGCTATGGGGAAAATCTACACACAAAACTCAGCGTGCCCACCCGTGCTGTTGGTGGATGGCCTATGGGGGTTGTGTGACTTTTGTACAAATGGCTCTCTTTGGGCACCTCTGAATCTCATCATGCACCCGAGTACACGATGCTGAAATTGGTTTCTTATTCGTCCAGTTTCTTATTCGGGGCTGAAGTTGGTTTCTTATTCGTCAGTTTCTTATTCGGCAATTTAGATTTTTCAGTTTTTTATGCATTTATCAACAAAAATGACACATGACAATAATAAAATACAATGCACTGATGAGCCCTAATATACATACACTCAAAACCAGCTGCGAAAATGATAAAACTGGCAAAAAAATGGGCATCAAAGTGGGCACCAAAGTATGTTAGTGAAAGGGTTAAATGGCTTTGGGCCACTGATCTAACACCAAAATTGCATATCTAGTGATGCCTCTAATCAAACTCAAGTGTCTCCAGCCTGGCCCAAAGGGGTTCTGGGCATCAAAACTGGCATCAAAGTGGGCACACAGCCAATTTTCACAGATTTGAATAAGTAACTGGTGTTTTTGAGGGGTTAAATGGCTTTGGGCCACTGATCTCACACCGCATTTACATATCTAGTGATGCCACACATCAAATTCAGATCACTACAGCCTGGCCCAAACAGGTTCTGGGCATCAGAACTGGCATCAAAGTGGGCAAAACCCCAGTTTTCACAGATTTGAATAAGTAACCAGTGTTTTTGAGGGGTTAAATGGCTTTGGGCCACTGATCTGACACCACATTTACATACCTAGTGATGCCACACATCAAATTCAGATCACTACAGCCTGGCCCAAACAGGTTCTGGGCATCAGAACTGGCATCAAAGTGGGCAAAACCCCAGTTTTCACAGATTTGAATAAGTAACCAGTGTTTTTGAGGGGTTAAATGGCTTTGGGCCACTGATCTCACACCACATTTACATACCTAGTGATGCCACACATCAAATTCAGATCACTTCAGCCTGGCCCAAACAGGTTCTGGGCATCAGAACTGGCATCAAAGTGGTAAAAATCCCAGTTTTCACAGATTTGAATAAGTAACTGGTGTTTTTGAAGGGTTAAATGGCTTTGGGCCACTGATCTCACACCACATTTACATACCTAGTGATGCCACACATCAAATTCAGATCACTTTAGCCTGGCCCAAACAGGTTCTGGGCATCAGAACTGGCATCAAAGTGGGCAAAAACCCAGTTTTCACAGATTTGAATAAGTAACCAGTGTTTTTGAGGGGTTAAATGGCTTTGGGCCACTGATCTCACACCACATTTACATACCTAGTGATGCCACACATCAAATTCAGATCACTTTAGCCTGGCCCAAACAGGTTCTGGGCATCAGAACTGGCATCAAAGTGGGCAAAACCCCAGTTTTCACAGATTTGAATAAGTAACTGGTGTTTTTGAGGGGTTAAATGGCTTTGGGCCACTAATCTCACACCACATTTACATACCTAGTGATGCCACACATCAAATTCAGATCACTTTAGCCTGGCCCAAACAGGTTCTGGGTATCAGAACTGGCATCAAAGTGGGCAAAACCCCAGTTTTCACAGATTTGAATAAGTGACCAGTGTTTTTGAGGGGTTAAATGGCTTTGGGCCACTGATCTGACACCACACTTACATACCTAGTGATGCCACACATCAAATTCAGATCACTCCAGCCTGGCCCAAACAGGTTCTGGGCATCAGAACTGGCATCAAAGTGGTAAAAATCCCAGTTTTCACAGATTTGAATAAGTAACCAGTGTTTTTGAGGGGTTAAATGGCTTTGGGCCACTGATCTCACACCACATTTACATACCTAGTGATGCCACACATCAAATTCAGATCACTCCAGCCTGGCCCAAACAGGTTCTGGGCATCAGAACTGGCATCAAAGTGGTAAAAATCCCAGTTTTCACAGATTTGAATAAGTAACCAGTGTTTTTGAGGGGTTAAATGGCTTTGGGCCACTGACCTCACACCACATTTACATACCTAGTGATGCCACACATCAAATTCAGATCTCTCCAGCCTGGCCCAAACAGGTTCTGGGCATCAGAACTGGCATCAAAGTGGGCAAAACCCCAATTTTCACAGATTTGAATAAGTAACCAGTGTTTTTGAGGGGTTAAATGGCTTTGGGCCACTGATCTCACACCACATTTACATACCTAGTGATGCCACACATCAAATTCAGATCACTTCAGCCTGGCCCAAACAGGTTCTGGGCAACAGAACTGGCATCAAAGTGGGCAAAAACCCAGTTTTCACAGATTTGAATAAGTAACCAGTGTTTTTGAGGGGTTAAATGGCTTTGGGCCACTAATCTCACACCACATTTACATACGTAGTGATGCCACACATCAAATTCAGATCACTTTAGCCTGGCCCAAACAGGTTCTGGGCATCAGAACTGGCATCAAAGTGGGCAAAACCCCAGTTTTCACAGATTTGAATAAGTAACCAGTGTTTTTGAGGAGTTAAATGGCTTTGGGCCACTGACCTCACACCACATTTACATACCTAGTGATGCCACACATCAAATTCAGATCACTCCAGCCTGGCCCAAACAGGTTCTGGGCATCAGAACTGGCATCAAAGTGGGCAAAACCCACTTTTCACAGATTTGAATAAGTAACCAGTGTTTTTGAGGGGTTAAATGGCTTTGGGCCACTGACCTCACACCACATTTACATACCTAGTGATGCCACACATCAAATTCAGATCACTCCAGCCTGGCCCAAACAGGTTCTGGGCATCAGAACTGGCATCAAAGTGGGCAAAACCCACTTTTCACAGATTTGAATAAGTAACCAGTGTTTTTGAGGGGTTAAATGGCTTTGGGCCACTGATCTGACACCACATTTACATACCTAGTGATGCCACACATCAAATTCAGATCACTCCAGCCTGGCCCAAACAGGTTCTGGGCATCAGAACTGGCATCAAAATGGGCAAAACCCCAGTTTTCACAGATTTGAATAAGTAACCAGTGTTTTTGAGGGGTTAAATGGCTTTGGGCCACTGACCTCACACCACATTTACATACCTAGTGATGCCACACATAAAATTCAGATCACTCCAGCCTGGCCCAAACAGGATCTGGGCATCAGAACTGGCATCAAAGTGGTAAAAATCCCAGTTTTCACAGATTTGAATAAGTAACTGGTGTTTTTGAAGGGTTAAATGGCTTTGGGCCACTGATCTCACACCACATTTACATACCTAGTGATGCCACACATCAAATTCAGATCACTTCAGCCTGGCCCAAACAGGTTCTGGGCATCAGAACTGGCATCAAAGTGGGCAAAAACCCAGTTTTCACAGATTTGAATAAGTAACCAGTGTTTTTGAGGGGTTAAATGGCTTTGGGCCACTGATCTCACACCACATTTACATACCTAGTGATGCCACACATCAAATTCAGATCACTTTAGCCTGGCCCAAACAGGTTCTGGGCATCAGAACTGGCATCAAAGTGGGCAAAACCCCAGTTTTCACAGATTTGAATAAGTAACTGGTGTTTTTGAGGGGTTAAATGGCTTTGGGCCACTGATCTCACACCACATTTACATACCTAGTGATGCCACACATCAAACTCAGATCACTCCAGCCTGGCCCAAACAGGTTCTGGGCATCAGAACTGGCATCAAAGTGGGCAAAACCCCAGTTTTCACAGATTTGAATAAGTAACTGGTGTTTTTGAGGGGTTAAATGGCTTTGCACCACTGATCTCACACCACATTTACATACCTAGTGATGACACACATAAAATTCAGATCACTTTAGCCTGGACCAAACAGGTTCTGGGCATCAGAACTGGCATCAAAGTGGGCAAAACCCCAATTTTCACAGATTTGAATAAGTAACCAGTGTTTTTGAGGGGTTAAATGGCTTTGGGCCACTGATCTCACACCACATTTACATACCTAGTGATGCCACACATCAAATTCAGATCACTTCAGCCTGGCCCAAACAGGTTCTGGGCAACAGAACTGGCATCAAAGTGGGCAAAAACCCAGTTTTCACAGATTTGAATAAGTAACCAGTGTTTTTGAGGGGTTAAATGGCTTTGGGCCACTAATCTCACACCACATTTACATACGTAGTGATGCCACACATCAAATTCAGATCACTTTAGCCTGGCCCAAACAGGTTCTGGGCATCAGAACTGGCATCAAAGTGGGCAAAACCCCAGTTTTCACAGATTTGAATAAGTAACCAGTGTTTTTGAGGAGTTAAATGGCTTTGGGCCACTGACCTCACACCACATTTACATACCTAGTGATGCCACACATCAAATTCAGATCACTCCAGCCTGGCCCAAACAGGTTCTGGTCATCAGAACTGGCATCAAAGTGGGCAAAACCCACTTTTCACAGATTTGAATAAGTAACCAGTGTTTTTGAGGGGTTAAATGGCTTTGGGCCACTGACCTCACACCACATTTACATACCTAGTGATGCCACACATCAAATTCAGATCACTCCAGCCTGGCCCAAACAGGTTCTGGGCATCAGAACTGGCATCAAAGTGGGCAAAACCCACTTTTCACAGATTTGAATAAGTAACCAGTGTTTTTGAGGGGTTAAATGGCTTTGGGCCACTGATCTGACACCACATTTACATACCTAGTGATGCCACACATCAAATTCAGATCACTCCAGCCTGGCCCAAACAGGTTCTGGGCATCAGAACTGGCATCAAAATGGGCAAAACCCCAGTTTTCACAGATTTGAATAAGTAACCAGTGTTTTTGAGGGGTTAAATGGCTTTGGGCCACTGATCTGACACCACATTTACATACCTAGTGATGCCACACATCAAATTCAGATCACTCCAGCCTGGCCCAAACAGGATCTGGGCATCAGAACTGGCATCAAAGTGGTAAAAATCCCAGTTTTCACAGATTTGAATAAGTAACTGGTGTTTTTGAAGGGTTAAATGGCTTTGGGCCACTGATCTACACCACATTTACATACCTAGTGATGCCACACATCAAATTCAGATCACTTCAGCCTGGCCCAAACAGGTTCTGGGCATCAGAACTGGCATCAAAGTGGGCAAAAACCCAGTTTTCACAGATTTGAATAAGTAACCAGTGTTTTTGAGGGGTTAAATGGCTTTGGGCCACTGATCTCACACCACATTTACATACCTAGTGATGCCACACATCAAATTCAGATCACTTTAGCCTGGCCCAAACAGGTTCTGGGCATCAGAACTGGCATCAAAGTGGGCAAAACCCCAGTTTTCACAGATTTGAATAAGTAACTGGTGTTTTTGAGGGGTTAAATGGCTTTGCACCACTGATCTCACACCACATTTACATACCTAGTGATGACACACATAAAATTCAGATCACTTTAGCCTGGACCAAACAGGTTCTGGGCATCAGAACTGGCATCAAAGTGGGCAAAACCCCAATTTTCACAGATTTGAATAAGTAACCAGTGTTTTTGAGGGGTTAAATGGCTTTGGGCCACTGATCTCACACCACATTTACATACCTAGTGATGCCACACATCAAATTCAGATCACTTCAGCCTGGCCCAAACAGGTTCTGGGCAACAGAACTGGCATCAAAGTGGGCAAAAACCCAGTTTTCACAGATTTGAATAAGTAACCAGTGTTTTTGAGGGGTTAAATGGCTTTGGGCCACTGATCTCACACCACATTTACATACCTAGTGATGCCACACATCAAATTCAGATCACATTAGCCTGGCCCAAACAGGTTCTGGGCATCAGAACTGGCATCAAAGTGGGCAAAACCCCAGTTTTCACAGATTTGAATAAGTAACCAGTGTTTTTGAGGAGTTAAATGGCTTTGGGCCACTGATCTGACACCACATTTACATACCTAGTGATGCCACACATCAAATTCAGATCACTCCAGCCTGGCCCAAACAGGTTCTGGGCATCAGAACTGGCATCAAAGTGGTAAAAATCCCAGTTTTCACAGATTTGAATAAGTAACTGGTGTTTTTGAAGGGTTAAATGGCTTTGGGCCACTGATCTCACACCACATTTACATACCTAGTGATGCCACACATCAAATTCAGATAACTTCAGCCTGGCCCAAACAGGTTCTGGGCATCAGAACTGGCATCAAAGTGGGCAAAAACCCAGTTTTCACAGATTTGAATAAGTAACCAGTGTTTTTGAGGGGTTAAATGGCTTTGGGCCACTGATCTCACACCACATTTACATACCTAGTGATGCCACACATCAAATTCAGATCACTTTAGCCTGGCCCAAACAGGTTCTGGGCATCAGAACTGGCATCAAAGTGGGCAAAACCCCAGTTTTCACAGATTTGAATAAGTAACTGGTGTTTTTGAGGGGTTAAATGGCTTTGGGCCACTGATCTCACACCACATTTACATACCTAGTGATGCCACACATCAAATTCAGATCACTCCAGCCTGGCCCAAACAGGTTCTGGGCATCAGAACTGGCATCAAAATGGGCAAAACCCCAGTTTTCACAGATTTGAATAAGTAACCAGTGTTTTTGAGGGGTTAAATGGCTTTGGGCCACTGACCTCACACCACATTTACATACCTAGTGATGCCACACATAAAATTCAGATCACTCCAGCCTGGCCCAAACAGAATCTGGGCATCAGAACTGGCATCAAAGTGGTAAAAATCCCAGTTTTCACAGATTTGAATAAGTAACTGGTGTTTTTGAAGGGTTAAATGGCTTTGGGCCACTGATCTACACCACATTTACATACCTAGTGATGCCACACATCAAATTCAGATCACTTTAGCCTGGCCCAAACAGGTTCTGGGCATCAGAACTGGCATCAAAGTGGGCAAAAACCCAGTTTTCACAGATTTGAATAAGTAACCAGTGTTTTTGAGGGGTTAAATGGCTTTGGGCCACTGATCTCACACCACATTTACATACCTAGTGATGCCACACATCAAATTCAGATCACTTTAGCCTGGCCCAAACAGGTTCTGGGCATCAGAACTGGCATCAAAGTGGGCAAAACCCCAATTTTCACAGATTTGAATAAGTAACCAGTGTTTTTGAGGGGTTAAATGGCTTTGGGCCACTGATCTCACACCACATTTACATACCTAGTGATGCCACACATCAAATTCAGATCACTTCAGCCTGGCCCAAACAGGTTCTGGGCAACAGAACTGGCATCAAAGTGGGCAAAAACCCAGTTTTCACAGATTTGAATAAGTAACCAGTGTTTTTGAGGGGTTAAATGGCTTTGGGCCACTAATCTCACACCACATTTACATACGTAGTGATGCCACACATCAAATTCAGATCACTTTAGCCTGGCCCAAACAGGTTCTGGGCATCAGAACTGGCATCAAAGTGGGCAAAACCCCAGTTTTCACAGATTTGAATAAGTAACCAGTGTTTTTGAGGAGTTAAATGGCTTTGGGCCACTGACCTCACACCACATTTACATACCTAGTGATGCCACACATCAAATTCAGATCACTCCAGCCTGGCCCAAACAGGTTCTGGGCATCAGAACTGGCATCAAAGTGGGCAAAACCCACTTTTCACAGATTTGAATAAGTAACCAGTGTTTTTGAGGGGTTAAATGGCTTTGGGCCACTGACCTCACACCACATTTACATACCTAGTGATGCCACACATCAAATTCAGATCACTCCAGCCTGGCCCAAACAGGTTCTGGGCATCAGAACTGGCATCAAAGTGGGCAAAACCCACTTTTCACAGATTTGAATAAGTAACCAGTGTTTTTGAGGGGTTAAATGGCTTTGGGCCACTGATCTGACACCACATTTACATACCTAGTGATGCCACACATCAAATTCAGATCACTCCAGCCTGGCCCAAACAGGTTCTGGGCATCAGAACTGGCATCAAAATGGGCAAAACCCCAGTTTTCACAGATTTGAATAAGTAACCAGTGTTTTTGAGGGGTTAAATGGCTTTGGGCCACTGACCTCACACCACATTTACATACCTAGTGATGCCACACATAAAATTCAGATCACTCCAGCCTGGCCCAAACAGGATCTGGGCATCAGAACTGGCATCAAAGTGGTAAAAATCCCAGTTTTCACAGATTTGAATAAGTAACTGGTGTTTTTGAAGGGTTAAATGGCTTTGGGCCACTGATCTCACACCACATTTACATACCTAGTGATGCCACACATCAAATTCAGATCACTTCAGCCTGGCCCAAACAGGTTCTGGGCATCAGAACTGGCATCAAAGTGGGCAAAAACCCAGTTTTCACAGATTTGAATAAGTAACCAGTGTTTTTGAGGGGTTAAATGGCTTTGGGCCACTGATCTCACACCACATTTACATACCTAGTGATGCCATACATCAAATTCAGATCACTTTAGCCTGGCCCAAACAGGTTCTGGGCATCAGAACTGGCATCAAAGTGGGCAAAACCCCAGTTTTCACAGATTTGAATAAGTAACTGGTGTTTTTGAGGGGTTAAATGGCTTTGGGCCACTGATCTCACACCACATTTACATACCTAGTGATGCCACACATCAAATTCAGATCACTCCAGCCTGGCCCAAACAGGTTCTGGGCATCAGAACTGGCATCAAAATGGGCAAAACCCCAGTTTTCACAGATTTGAATAAGTAACCAGTGTTTTTGAGGGGTTAAATGGCTTTGGGCCACTGACCTCACACCACATTTACATACCTAGTGATGCCACACATAAAATTCAGATCACTCCAGCCTGGCCCAAACAGAATCTGGGCATCAGAACTGGCATCAAAGTGGTAAAAATCCCAGTTTTCACAGATTTGAATAAGTAACTGGTGTTTTTGAAGGGTTAAATGGCTTTGGGCCACTGATCTACACCACATTTACATACCTAGTGATGCCACACATCAAATTCAGATCACTTTAGCCTGGCCCAAACAGGTTCTGGGCATCAGAACTGGCATCAAAGTGGGCAAAAACCCAGTTTTCACAGATTTGAATAAGTAACCAGTGTTTTTGAGGGGTTAAATGGCTTTGGGCCACTGATCTCACACCACATTTACATACCTAGTGATGCCACACATCAAATTCAGATCACTTTAGCCTGGCCCAAACAGGTTCTGGGCATCAGAACTGGCATCAAAGTGGGCAAAACCCCAGTTTTCACAGATTTGAATAAGTAACTGGTGTTTTTGAGGGGTTAAATGGCTTTGCACCACTGATCTCACACCACATTTACATACCTAGTGATGACACACATAAAATTCAGATCACTTTAGCCTGGACCAAACAGGTTCTGGGCATCAGAACTGGCATCAAAGTGGGCAAAACCCCAATTTTCACAGATTTGAATAAGTAACCAGTGTTTTTGAGGGGTTAAATGGCTTTGGGCCACTGATCTCACACCACATTTACATACCTAGTGATGCCACACATCAAATTCAGATCACTTCAGCCTGGCCCAAACAGGTTCTGGGCAACAGAACTGGCATCAAAGTGGGCAAAAACCCAGTTTTCACAGATTTGAATAAGTAACCAGTGTTTTTGAGGGGTTAAATGGCTTTGGGCCACTAATCTCACACCACATTTACATACGTAGTGATGCCACACATCAAATTCAGATCACTTTAGCCTGGCCCAAACAGGTTCTGGGCATCAGAACTGGCATCAAAGTGGGCAAAACCCCAGTTTTCACAGATTTGAATAAGTAACCAGTGTTTTTGAGGAGTTAAATGGCTTTGGGCCACTGACCTCACACCACATTTACATACCTAGTGATGCCACACATCAAATTCAGATCACTCCAGCCTGGCCCAAACAGGTTCTGGGCATCAGAACTGGCATCAAAGTGGGCAAAACCCACTTTTCACAGATTTGAATAAGTAACCAGTGTTTTTGAGGGGTTAAATGGCTTTGGGCCACTGACCTCACACCACATTTACATACCTAGTGATGCCACACATCAAATTCAGATCATTCCAGCCTGGCCCAAACAGGTTCTGGGCATCAGAACTGGCATCAAAATGGGCAAAACCCCAGTTTTCACAGATTTGAATAAGTAACCAGTGTTTTTGAGGGGTTAAATGGCTTTGGGCCACTGACCTCACACCACATTTACATACCTAGTGATGCCACACATAAAATTCAGATCACTCCAGCCTGGCCCAAACAGGATCTGGGCATCAGAACTGGCATCAAAGTGGTAAAAATCCCAGTTTTCACAGATTTGAATAAGTAACTGGTGTTTTTGAAGGGTTAAATGGCTTTGGGCCACTGATCTCACACCACATTTACATACCTAGTGATGCCACACATCAAATTCAGATCACTTCAGCCTGGCCCAAACAGGTTCTGGGCATCAGAACTGGCATCAAAGTGGGCAAAAACCCAGTTTTCACAGATTTGAATAAGTAACCAGTGTTTTTGAGGGGTTAAATGGCTTTGGGCCACTGATCTCACACCACATTTACATACCTAGTGATGCCATACATCAAATTCAGATCACTTTAGCCTGGCCCAAACAGGTTCTGGGCATCAGAACTGGCATCAAAGTGGGCAAAACCCCAGTTTTCACAGATTTGAATAAGTAACCAGTGTTTTTGAGGGGTTAAATGGCTTTGGGCCACTGACCTCACACCACATTTACATACCTAGTGATGCCACACATAAAATTCAGATCACTCCAGCCTGGCCCAAACAGGATCTGGGCATCAGAACTGGCATCAAAGTGGTAAAAATCCCAGTTTTCACAGATTTGAATAAGTAACTGGTGTTTTTGAAGGGTTAAATGGCTTTGGGCCACTGATCTACACCACATTTACATACCTAGTGATGCCACACATCAAATTCAGATCACTTCAGCCTGGCCCAAACAGGTTCTGGGCATCAGAACTGGCATCAAAGTGGTAAAAATCCCAGTTTTCACAGATTTGAATAAGTAACCAGTGTTTTTGAGGGGTTAAATGGCTTTGGGCCACTGATCTCACACCACATTTACATACCTAGTGATGACACACATAAAATTCAGATCACTCCAGCCTGGCCCAAACAGGCTGGAGTGATCTGAATTTGATGTGTGTCATCACTAGGTATGTAAATGTGGTGTGAAATCAGTGGCCCAAAGCCATTTAACCCCTCAAAAACACTGGTTACTTTTTCAAATCTGTGAAAACTGGGATTTTTACCACTTTGATGCCAGTTCTGATGCCCAGAACCTGTTTGGGCCAGGCTAAAGTGATCTGAATTTGATGTGTGGCATTACTAGGTATGTAAATGTGGTGTCAGATCAGTGGCCCAAAGCCATTTAACCCTTCAAAAACACCAGTTACTTATTCAAATCTGTGAAAACTGGGATTTTTACCACGTTGATGCCAGTTCTGATGCCCAGAACCTGTTTGGGCCAGGCTGGAGTGATCTGATTTTGATGTGGGACATCCCTAGGTATGTAAATGTGGTGCGAAATCAGTGGCCCAAAGCCATTTAACCCCTCAAAAACACTGGTTACTTATTCAAATCTGTGAAAACTGGGGTTTTGCCCACTTTGATGCCAGTTCTGATGCCCAGAACCTGTTTGGGCCAGGCTGGAGTGATCTGAGTTTGATGTGTGGCATCACTAGGTATGTAAATGTGGTGTGAGATCAGTGGCCCAAAGCCATTTAACCCCTCAAAAACACTGGTTACTTTTTCAAATCTGTGAAAACTGGGGTTTTGCCCACTTTGATGCCAGTTCTGCTGCCCAGAACCTGTTTGGGCCAGGCTGGAGTGATCTGATTTTGATGTGGGACATCCCTAGGTATGTAAATGTGGTGCGAAATCAGTGGCCCAAAGCCATTTAACCCCTCAAAAACACTGGTTACTTATTCAAATCTGTGAAAAGTGGGTTTTGCCCACTTTGATGCCAGTTCTGATGCCCAGAACCTGTTTGGGCCAGGCTAAAGTGATCTGAATTTGATGTGTGGCATCACTAGGTATGTAAATGTGGTGTCAGATCAGTGGCCCAAAGCCATTTAACGCCTCAAAAACACTGGTTACTTATTCAAATCTGTGAAAAGTGGGTTTTGCCCACTTTGATGCCAGTTCTGATGCCCAGAACCTGTTTGGGCCAGGCTGGAGTGATCTGAATTTGATGTGTGGCATCCCTAGGTATGTAAATGTGGTGTGAGATCAGTGGCCCAAAGCCATTTAACCCCTCAAAAACACTGGTTACTTATTCAAATCTGTGAAAATTGGCTGTGTGCCCACTTTGATGCCAGTTTTGATGCCCAGAACCCCTTTGGGCCAGGCTGGAGACACTTGAGTTTGATTAGGGGCATCACTAGATAGGTAATTGTGGTGTTAGATCAGTGGCCCAAAGCCATTTAACCCTTTCACTAACATACTTTGGTGCCCATTTTTTTGCCAGTTTTATCATTTTCGCAGCTGGTTTTGAGTGTATGTATATTAGGGCTCATCAGTGCATTGTATTTTATTATTGTCATGTGTCATTTTTGTTGATAAATGCATAAAAAACTGAAAAAACTAAATTGCCGAATAAGAAACTGACGAATAAGAAACCAACTTCAGCATCGTCCCGAGTACTGGGAAGATTTGTGGTTGCAATAGTCTTCATTCCCCTCCATTGAAGGACTCATTTATGCCAAGTTCTATAGAGTGTGTAGATGAGCCCTGTAGGGACAGCGGTGGAGTATAGTAGTAATGATAGTGGTGGTAGTGAATCCTGTCACCCTGGAGGTGAGAGAGTGGTAGTGAGCTGCGCATGCGCGGCAGTCGGCAGCTGGAGCCGGGACGGCAGGAAGCGCAGTGTGCAGTGTGCCGGGCTCAGGCTGGCAGGTCGGCTCGGGGCTCTGCTCGGACATGATCCTGCCCCTGTGCAGCGCCCCGCAGGCGGCCAGCAGTGAGCGCACACACGTGTGACCACCATCAGGAGCGCGGCAGCCGCTGAGCCTATGTGCCGCCGCTGTGGGCAGAGCAGGGCGGGCAGCGCTGCAGGACCGGTCCCCATGACAGTGAGCAGCACGGACCCCGGGGACGGGCAGGAAGGAAGTGGCCACCTGTGTGCGATCTGCGGGGGGAAGATGATCCCGCACTTCTCCGAAAATGCCGTGATCTCCCAGAACACCATCAACCAGCTGTAAGTAAGCGAGCAAGTGTCTGCGAGCGAGTGCCCCTGAGTGTCCTGCGGGCGAGTGCCCCCCGAGTGTCCTGCGGGCGAGTGCCCCCCGATTGTCCTGCGGGCGAGTGCCCCCCGAGTGTCCTGCGGGCGAGTGCCCCCCGAGTGTCCTGCGGGCGAGTGCCCCCCGAGTGTCCTGCGGGCGAGTGCCCCCGAGTGTCCTGCTGCGGGCGAGTGCCCCCGAGTGTCCTGCTGCGGGCGAGTGCCCCCGAGTGTCCTGCTGCGGGCGAGTGCCCCCGAGTGTCCTGCTGCGGGCGAGTGCCCCCGAGTGTCCTGCTGCGGGCGAGTGCCCCCGAGTGTCCTGCTGCGGGCGAGTGCCCCCGAGTGTCCTGCTGCGGGCGAGTGCCCCCGAGTGTCCTGCTGCGGGCGAGTGCCCCCGAGTGTCCTGCTGCGGGCGAGTGCTCCCCGAGTGTCCTGCTGCGGGCGAGTGCTCCCCGAGTGTCCTGCTGCGGGCGAGTGCCCCCCGAGTGTCCTGCGGGCGAGTGCCCCCCGAGTGTCCTGCGGGCGAGTGCCCCCCGAGTGTCCTGCGGGCGAGTGCCCCCCGAGTGTCCTGCGGGCGAGTGCCCCCCGAGTGTCCTGCGGGCGAGTGCCCCCCGAGTGTCCTGCGGGCGAGTGCCCCCCGAGTGTCCTGCGGGCGAGTGCCCCCCGAGTGTCCTGCGGGCGAGTGCCCCCCGAGTGTCCTGCGGGCGAGGGCCCCCCGAGTGTCCTGCGGGCGAGGGCCCCCGAGTGTCCTGCTGGCGAGGGCCCCCGAGTGTCCTGTTTGAAAGTGTCCTGGCAGCGAGTTCCTCCAAATGTCATGCGAGTGACCCCAAGTGTCCCAAAGTGTCCTGTAAGCAAGTGTCCTACCAACAAGTGACCCCAATGAGCAAGTGCCCCAGGTGTCCTGCCAGACAGTGCCACAGTGAGCAAGTGTCCTGCGAGCAAGTGCCCCCAAGTGTTCTGCAAAGGAGCGCCCCGAAGTGCCCTGCTCAGCACTGGGGCAAACTTGTCTGCATGATAAGTGGGTCCTGTCAACAATGCATTAGGCTAGTGATCAGGGATCTGGTTAGTGATGGCTGATCTGTGCTCTGGTTCCCATTATGATCTGCTCTCTGGTTAGTGATCTACTTTGATGATCTGGTTGGTGATCTGCATTGATCTGGTTGGTGATGTAGTTCAGTAGTGATCTGGTTTGCTTATCTGTTTGATCAAAATTTTCCTGATTATTGCCTGGAATTCTAACTATTGATTTCTATGTTGCATCCACTTGTGCTGTTCATGAGTTTTGGGACTTTGTTTTTCTTTTCACAAAGAGGTTTTGAAAAACTCTTCATGAGAAAAGAAAAAAAATGCATTTCACGTGTTTGATCCTGATGGAAATTTGCTCCAATCAAAGCACCGTCCAATCAGGAGGCTGCAAAAGATGCTCCAGGGAAAGGAAAAACTCCAAATATTCTCAAAATAGAAGCTTTTTCTACTTAAAAATCTTATGTCTTATTGATCTGTCTGTGATCTGGGGATTACGGCTGGGTGATCTGTAATCTTGGAGATTACGGCTGGGTGATCACAACTTGGAGAACCTTGCCGTCATTAGGACAGTGTACCGTACAGTGATTGCTCCGAGGTTTCTTTCCAAGGATCCGCCATCCAGCACTGTCTCCTATTGTGTGTGCTGGACCAGACCAGGGAATGTGGCCATCACAGGGAAGTTACTTTTATCGGTGTTGCATCCATGAAGATAAGGGTAGCGTCACACTTTAGCGATGCAGCAGCGATCCCACCAGCGATCTGACCTGGTCAGGATCGCTGCTGCATTGCTACATGGTCGCTGGTGAGCTGTCAAACAGGCAGATCTCCCCAACGACCAGTGATCAGCCCCCAGCCAGCAGCGACGTGGCAGCGATGCTGCGCTTGCAGGGAGCCGGCGTCTGGAAGCTGCGGACACTGGTAACCACGGTAAACATCGGGTAACCAAGCGCTTGTTACCCGATATTTACCTTTGTTACCAGCGCACACAGCTTGCGCCGGCTCCCTGCACTCCTAGCCACAGTACACATCGGGTTAATAAGCAAACCGCTGTGCTTATTTACCCGATCTGTACTGCAGCTACATGTGCAGGGAGCTGGCAGCCTGAGAGCGGCGGTGCTAGTAACTAATGTAAATATCGGGTAACCAAGAAAGGGTTTCCCTTGGTTACCCGATATTTACCTTGGTTACAGCTTACCGCAGGCTGTCAGAAGCCGGCTCCCTGCACATTCAGGATTGTTGCTCTCTCGCTGTCATACACAGCGATGTGTGCTTCACAGCGGGAGAGCAACAACTAAAAAACGAACCAGCACTGTGTGTAACTAGCAGCGATCTCTCAGCAGGGGCCAGATCCCTGCTCAGTGTCAAACACAGCGAGATCGCTAATCAGGTCACTGGTGCGTCACAAAAACCGTGACTGAGCAGCGATCTCGCTATGTGAGAAGTACCCCTAAGAAGAAGAGAGAGCTAATCCAGACTGTTCCATCATGTCTGCGGCAGATAATGGAGGTGCTGATCCATAATGTGCAAAATAAAGTGATTATAGGACGGTGTAGCCTTGGGGTCTTATTATCTATCACTTATTCTCCCTCCTTATGTCACCTCCTAGGGAGCGCGTCCCTGGGGCACATAGTTTCGTACATAGGACAATAGATCTTGTACAAGCCTCATGCCCACTTCAGGCAATCTTGCTACAAGCTCCTATTGATACAGAATGCTGCTCAATGGCTGTATTTGTCTCATTCTTGTGTACAGCAAAGGTCTAGTGCAACAGAGGCCCAGAGCGGCTCCTTATATTTACAGTGTGTATATAGAAGTAATGTATTGTTTTATTGTATATATTTTTAGCTTTGACTCCTGCTGGTGTCGGCAGAGGGCCTGTTCCCGTGCTATAATTTTGAGTGCAGCAATCACTTGCACTTTACACTTTTCACAAGCCTGTGCTGCACAATAAAGCGCCGAGCAGTGTCCGTATTGTGTGTGCTTTTATGGGCCCTTCTTAAATGGAAGAAGCAGATTGTTCCCTCTTCCTGACACTCCATAAATACTACCTGGAAGCGTGTCCATTGCTCCACTATTTCACTCAGATGTTCTGTTTTAAACATAGCAATTTTCTGCTGGACTCCTGGCATTTTCTTCTGGAAACAGGATGTCCTGCTGCGTGACTGCACCAGACGTCAAGTATCGGCAGAAGTGCGGTTCATGTAGTTCCCATCATCTCCATCGTGACTCGTGATTGGACTATTTCGGTTTGCTAGTGGGAGCCTTTATATTATAATCTGCTAATATTATGTCCTACCTCAAGCCCCCTTGTGATCGCTGAGGATCTGCTGCATAAAACAGTGGCAAATGTTAAACTCCCATGCAGCACTACAATTGATGAAGTAAGAGTATTGCATGGTTTCCATTGAAATCAATGGGCTAGCTATGTAATATGACCAGCCCTCCTAAGTGAGAAATGCTCTGCTATGCCATTGTGCTCTGTCTATCACTATTGCTTTCTAACTGAGCACAGGACTAGTTGGCATCTGATGTTGGCATAGTTGACTAGTTGGCATATGATGGGTTTTTGATATTCTGTGCAAGTACTGACAGTAAAGGGGTTGTTCACTACTTTTACTTTGATAACTTTGATAGCCTATCCTTGGGCTAGGTCATCAATGTCTTGATCAATAGGAGGCAGATGTGCAGTACCCGGTCGAGGCCGGTATCCGAAGACGGAACAGCACTGGAACAGAAAGTTTGTCTGCCATCGCTGGGACCGAAAACAGCTGATTGGCAGGGGTGTCAGATGCCTCAGACATTAATGACCTATCCTAAGGATAGGCCAACAATATAAAAGTAGTGGACAACCCCTTTTAAGGCTGTGTGCACCCACTGAGTATTTGTTGCAGAAATTTTCTGGATGAAACCTCCCCCCCTCCCCCACACCCCAATGCGTCCTCCTTAATGAAGTCAATGGGTGGAAGGGCTGAAAAATGCAGGCAAAATCACACCAACAATTGACATGCTGCAGATTATTTTCTGCACCAAATCTGCAAGGAAAAAATAAGCAATGTGCGCACAACACTTAAGAATTCTCATTGACTTTTCTGGCAGAAAGATACACATGGAGCTTTCTGGCAACTGTATCAAAAACCGCAGTGTGTACACATGGCCTAAATGTGTTACCGGTGTAAGGGTGCCTTCACACTTTAGCGATGCATCAGCGATCCGACCAGCGATCTGACCTGGTCAGGATCGCTGCTGCATCGCTACATGGTCGCTGGTGAGCTGTCAAACAGGCAGATCTCACCAGCGACCAGTGACCAGCCCCCAGCCAGCAGCGACGTGCAAGCGACGCTGCGCTTGCACGGAGCCGGCGTCTGGAAGCTGCGCACACTGGTAACTAAGGTAAACATCGGGTATGGTTACCCGATGTTTACATTAGTTACCAGCGCACACCGCTTAGCTTTGGTCTCCTAGCTACAGTACACATCGGGTTAATTAACCCGATGTGTAATGCAGCTACATGTGCAGAGAGCAGGGAGCCGCGCACACTGCTTAGCGCTGGCTCCCTGCTCTCCTAGCTACAGTACACATTGGGTTAATTAACCTGATGTGTACTGCAGCTACATGTGCAGAGAGCCGGAGCCGGCAGCACAGGCAGCGTGAGAGCTGCAGAGGCTGGTAACTAAGGTAAATATCGGGTAACCACCTTGGTTACCCGATGTTTATCTTGGTTACAGCTTACCTCAGCTGTCAGACGCCGGCTCCTGCTCCCTGCTCGCTTCATTTGTCGCTCTCTCGCTGTCACACACAGCGATGTGTGTGTCACAGTGGGAGAGCGCCTTTGAAGAAAACGAACCAGGGCTGTGTGTAACGAGCAGCGATCTCGCAGCAGGGGCCAGATCGCTGCTCATTGTCACACACAGCGAGATCGCTAATGAGGTCACTGCTGCGTCACAAAAAGCGTGACTCAGCAGCGATCTCGGCAGCGAGCTCGCTGTGTGTGAAGCACCCCTAATTGTGATCTGTGGACCATTTATTATCATGGTCTTTGTTTTGTCAGCTATATAAAATATCCTGACTTTCTGCATCCTATAAATCCTGGCTCGTGGCCTCACCTTAGATTACACCGCTCCCTCCCAGGAGCCGACCTTCGTCAGGACACTGGTATCCTCGGTCAGTAGCTCGGATACATGCGGCAGTGTCCTCTCACACTGTTCCGCTCTTATCTTCCATCGGCTTCCTGTTTATTTGTAAACCAGCAGCACATTCTTTTGTGGAATATTTCTCTTCTTAGATACTTTTGTAGCAGCAGACTTCCTGTATAGTGGGAAAGTGTACAAGCTTTGTGAGGGAGATGGGGAGAGGGGCAGAAGCCACTTCCAGCCAAAAATGTTGCTACTCTTACCTCCCTGACGTAGCTCTGCCAAACTTTCCACCTTGGAACAACTCAAGGTTGTATCACAAGTTGTCAGCATTTTACATAGGACTGCAGGTGCTGCTCTGTGTAGTCTAGACTTGACCTGAGGCCAGTAGGTATAAGCCGGGCTAATTGCTGGGTTTACCCAACTGCAGACTCCTATTTGTCTCGCAACAATACAAGCGGGGTTATTTTACTCTTTACTTTGGCCTTCCCTGCCTTCAGTATCCAGGTAACCTGCTGATTATCTTTGTTTGGTTGGATTTTAGGTGGCAATGTTTAGGCCAAGACATCATAGAAACACTTGGTGGATATAGCTTGAACTTCAAGGTCCCTCACACAAAAAAAAAGTCTGTTCAGAAAATTGTCTTGTGGTTTCCAATGGGCATTTTGACTGAATAGACAAATCCTGGTTGGTTTTCCCCTTTTAGCCAAAGATGATGGGTAAAGGTCCAGTCACACTAAGCAACTTACCAGCGATCCCAACTACGATAGGGATCGCTGGTAAGTTGCTAGGAGGTTGCTGGTGAGATGTCACACTGCGACGCTCCAGCGATCCCACCAGCAACCTGACCTGGCAGGGATCGCTGGAGCGTCGCTACACGAGTTGCTGGTGAGCTCACCAGCAACCAGTGACCAGCCCCCAGCGCCGCGTGGAAGATGCTGCGCTTGGTAACTAAGGTAAATATCGGGTAACCAACCCGATATTTACCTTGGTTACCAGCGCACGGAGCTACACGTGCAGAGAGCAGGGAGCAGCGCACACTGAGCGCTGGCTCCCTGCTCTCCTAGTTACAGCACACATCGGGTTAATTACCCGATGTGTGCTGCAGCTACATGTGCACAGAGCAGGGAGCCGCACACACCGCTTAGCGCTGGCTCCCTGCTCTCCTAGCTACAGCACACATCGGGTTAATTAACCCGATGTGTCCTGCAGCTACATGTGCACAGAGCAGGGAGCCGCACACACCGCTTAGCGCTGGCTCCCTGCTCTCCTAGCTACAGCACACATCGGGTTAATTAACCCGATGTGTCCTGCAGCTACATGTGCACAGAGCAGGAGCCGGCACTGACAGTGAGAGCGGCTGAGGCTGGTAACAAAGGTAAATATCGGGTAACCAAGGACAGGGCTTCTTGGTTACCCGATGTTTACCGTGGTTACCAGCCTCCGCAGAAGCCGGCTCCTGCTGCCTGCACATTTAGTTGTTGCTGTCTCGCTGTCACACACAGCGATCTGTGCTTCACAGCAGGACAGCAACAACTAAAAAATGGCCCAGGACATTCAGCAACAACCAACGACCTCACAGCAGGGGCCAGGTTGTTGCTGGATGTCACACACAGCAACATCGCTAGCAACGTCACAAAAGTTGTTCGTTAGCAGCGATGTTGCTAGCGATGTTGCTTAGTGTGACGGGGCCTTAAGGCAAGTACAGTATTGCTTTGTTCTCCTGAAGACCACCTTCATCTTCAGCAGATAACTCTGCATATTACGCTACCTTTTTAGAATGGTTTCTGGCCAAAAGTTTTTGGCCTGCAGAACAATCTTATGAAAGGTTTACATCCTCACCATCCTTTTAATGCTAATTAAATTTTTCATTTACTGGAATAATAATGCATATCAAACTGGTCAAAAGGACTCGGCTATTTTGCCACTGCCAGGGAACGTTTTAGGTGATGGCTCCATAACTGTGCTATATAAAGTTGTTACGTCTAGGGGTCCAGTTCTGGTGGCCACAAACGGCCGAACCCCTCTGATCTAACATAGCCAGGGATGTATTTGGCACAGTAGCTAAAGCTCATCGCACTATGCCCAGGAAGAGGGCTCACATAGGCTAGCAGGGATAGCTGCATATCCACTGTGCAGTATAGCAGACAGGCTGCCGACCTCCATGTGAATGGAAATATTCACTGGAAGCAATGCTCCTGGGGAGAATACCTCTGTACGCAGGAGT